>NC_044349.1:7740355-7891868 GCF_007364275.1 Archocentrus centrarchus | reverse complement strand
GAACCCACGCCGCCCGCACCGCCACGCTGCAAATGTATGTGGTCGCTGGCTTCACCACTAAGCCACCCAGGCGCCCAATTTAGTGTTTTAACATTAACTCTTACACAAAATGCAAGCACATAATAAGACAAGATACATATTGTTACTCCCAATGAAACACCAACCATCTCAGTCTAGATAAGAGCCGCATAAAGCATTTTCGGAGTTAAATTTTTTAACACTGTCCTACAATAGAGTGAAATTTAAACCTAATAATAAGACTTTAAGATTGTTTTTTTTTTTTTAAAAGACAAATTTGTGTGCACATGAAGCTGCATGTGCTGCCACCATGGGGGTCCCACACTGCAAATTTCCAGCCTCATTTTCTGATTGACTTCTGTTCAACTGACCAGTCGACTAATTAAAAGAATCACTGACATTTAGCTGGCTGTTAGGGCCATGTCCATACAAAATTGTGGTCACAAGACAAGAAACAGGAAGCGGTTGGTGTGATGACAGCATCCAAAATTCCTGGAGTCATTTTTTGAAAAAAAGCTTAATAAAACAGTTGTCTTATTGGCTTATATGTCAGTTAATCTAATGGGGAAATCCTCCTAAAATTGAAGTGATGCAACCATTTTTCTAAAAAGAAGTCAACACTCTACTTGTCTGTGTTACATTGTGGGGTTTTCCTTCCCATCATAAAAAGTATATGACTAAGCACAGGTACTGCCCACCAACCAGAGAACCGCTCAGTGTTTCACATCTATAGCTCAACTCATTGGTAAAGAAAAAAAATCTGCACACACACATGCTTTAGAAGACTCAATTCAGCACAATCAGTTTCAGTGGTTGTCCGCATTAACCACTGCACTTCCTGTATGTAAGAGTGTGTTTGTGTGTGTGTGTGTGTGTGTGTGGCCATGATATGAAAGTGCAGGATGTGATAATTACTAAATCTGTTCAGAAGTCCACTGAGCTGTGTCATCAGGCCTGTGTGCATACTCCCAAACAAACAGCTCATTCATCTCAGGGAAAAAAAAAGCCCTAGGATGCTCGATTTATCTAACCGCTCACTAAAGTGCCATAATCACAGTTGTGTGTGTGTGTGTGTGTGTGTGTGTGTGTGTGTGTGTGTGTGTGTGTGTGTGTGTGTGTGTACTGACCATGATTGCTTCTTCTCACAGGATACATGCTGATTATTGTGGTTGACTCTAGGTTATGACACTTGTTTTGGGTGCTGAGTGTGGGCGCTTTTTTCTTTAAGCAACAAATGCGTCATATCAGTTTAAATCTATGCAGAAATAAAAGATGTGCATGGAATATCTATTTGCAATTAACAAAGTAAGGTTATTATTAGAGATTAGCTAAAGATAAGTATGCTTGACAAAATACTAACCCATTTCTTTCCACATTATAGTTAAGTCTCAGACTCATTGAGTTTTCAATAGACAACACTTTGTAAACCCCCTAGTTTTAAATCTTAAGATGAAGAGCGTTTTACATAGTGGTGCCATTGGAATATTCCTTACAATGATACCACAGTGTTCCCGTATATCCAGTGGAAAATCTCCTTAAATAGCTTATTAACTCAAAGTGCATGCCTCCAGTGGAAATGTCTCCTCCCATGGTATGATTAAGCATGTAGGGAGAAATCAGGGAGTATCTAGGCATGACTGCACTTACCACGTGACATGTTGACAAAATCTCTGTGCAGCCTGTGAACCCCCCCCCCTTCCCGTGTTTACTTGTTGAAAGGTGGAGAACAACTTGTGCAGGCCAGCACAGTGTATTACACTGTGAATATGGATCATGTGGATTAACTATTAACTCCATCTGATATGACTGATATATACTAGAAGGCTACAACTTAGATATAGTCATCAACTAAAGGGTTTTGCAATGTTTCCATAGAGAGAAGGTGTGTTACTATTAAAAATGTTGTCAGACATCTATTTGCCCTTCATAAAGAGGCTAATATTAATGTGGTGTGGCATTGGTGAGAGATACTGTGACAAATTTAACAAAACAGATGGACTGTATTCTGAGTTTCTAATTTTAACAGTCTCAGTAGGACAGAAAACGGTAAACAATATTTTCTACTCCTCCGAGCTAACCTTAAATGACACTACTGTTCAGATGTCCTGAGCCACACCTCCTTTCTTTATATTTTACTTCCAAGGAGCCAGACTTACAGTAGTTCTCCAGGCTTTCTCAAGGTCTTTCATAGAATTTCTCTGGACATTGAGTGGTTCTTCACTCATTTTCAGTCAAGTCCTTGTACCTATTTTTTGTTGTTTATTTGTTAAGCCACTTAACACTAACCTATGAATCATTCAAACATAAAAAGGACACCTAACTCAAGTGATTAACCAGTGTTATGTCTACATATAACAAACTTGGCAAAGAACCTAATTTAAATTACACTTTTAGATACTGTCGCAGC
This sequence comes from Archocentrus centrarchus, assembly GCF_007364275.1. Lineage (NCBI taxonomy): Eukaryota > Metazoa > Chordata > Actinopteri > Cichliformes > Cichlidae > Archocentrus > Archocentrus centrarchus. The sequence goes on along the minus strand of NC_044349.1, from coordinate 7,889,443 downwards.
CTGTCACCAAAAAACGTCTTTGTTCCCATTTCTTTAGTTGAATCTATGAAAAATGCCAAAGATAACACAGTTTGACAGACACAGAATTGTATTTTTGCACCAACAAGGTGATTCCTAAAGAGGATAGATCCCTGAGGACCTGTTCGTCGAAGTCTGATGAAATGGTACCAGTGGTGGCTGTCAAGAAGCCTTTTTTAATGAAACGAAACATGGGTAAAAGGCTGAGGCGTGTCTAATTACACAAGAACTGGACTGAAAATTAGTGGAATGGTCTTATGGAGTGAAGAATCAGAATTTGAAGTTTTTGCTTCAAATTGTCATCAATATGTATGTAGGAGGTAAGGAGAGAGGTAGAACATAAAATACAGATGGTATTTTATGGGGAAAGCATCTGTTTGGCAATGTCATATTCATTTTTCAGCATGACAATGATCCCAAACACATTACTGGTACAGTAAAAGAATACCTGGATAGAAAAACCCACAATGGAACACTATCAGTCATGGATTGGCCTCCCGGACCTCAGCGTTACTGAAGCAATGTGGGATCATCTTGACAGCGAATGGAACAAAAGCCAGCCAACATCCAAAGAAAAGCTTTCAGTGTACTTCAAGAAACTTGGAAACCTGTTCCTTGAAGAAATTTTATGAAAGCTGCCTCAGAGAGTTCAGACTATGATGAAGAGTAAAGGTGATCATACCAAATATTGACTTTCAAACTATAATGTAAAACATAGATAGGGTTGTGCGGGAAAATCCCAGCAGATCAGCATCCAAATAACTTTCTTCCCCGTTCTGATGCTCGGTTTGAACTTCAGCAAGTTGTCTTGAATAGAGGCCTAAATGCCTGTCATGCCTAAATGCAGTGAGTTGCTGCTATGGTATTTGCTGATTAGATAGTTATATTAACAAGCAGTTGAATAGCTATACCTAATGAAGTGCCTAGTGAGTATATGCTGGTACTGTATAGAGATGTAATGGTATGAAAATTACAAATCACTGTTTAGAAAAAAATATTTATGGTTATTAATATTATGGCACTACTGTTAAAATGTTCAGAACGTACTGACGCACACAGGGATGTAATATATTAAATGAAAAGCGTCTACCTACTCAAATCTGTGCTTTAGGTTTGAGCTGCTGGAGTCCGTGGTCATGCAGTATGAGTCATAACTGTCTCATAAACCTTGTATGTCTCATGATTTTACTCAGGGAAGTAGGCTCTTTGCTTTTTTTTTTCATGTAACATTACATTTACTTGATTCATACGTAATTCTTACAATTATGTTGGATTGGAAAAAAATGGAAAAGGACCCACTTTGATGAGTCAGTCATGAGTAATGGTGTGAGACATATATGTCTGAGACATAACGCTCATATAAAACATTTACTAAATGTTTTTCCTTTTTCTTTACTATGTGGGTTATATTTGTTTATATGCAATATCCTAATATACCATCTACATAAGTCTTTAAAAAGACAACGATAGAATGAGTCCAACAACTGGCATACAGCTGAGTCTTATAAGAGTCACCTTTGTTTTGGCAGCTGCCAGATTTCATTGAACCCAGTGATTTGTTTGTGTAACTAAACTACATAACGCAATGGGTGAACATAGTTTGCGCACATATACAACTACATGTTGTATGTATAACACAGAAAGCTTGAGTTTACATTAGCATGTTTGACAAACCATTGCTTTCTCCCTGCTCTGAATTTCCCACATCATGCAGAGCGCTAAAAGCTAACTTACCCTGAATTTGCTGTGGGGTAGTAGATGGCGATCGAGCGAGTCTCCTCAGCCCTTCTTATAAAACCCCAAAGAGCTTCAGACTGTCTTCTTAGAAGGTTGAACAATCTCCAGAGTGCTGTCAATTCCTTCCACCGTGTTCCCACTTACTCCAAAAACAAACAAACCAACCTTGTGTTGCCTGCTGTACCTGTAGAGTCGCGTTCTTTTAGACTGTTGCTAATAGTCTAATAGGGTCAAACTAATTGAATAGTTATACTTCTTTGAAGTCTGCTCCCTGGAGAGCATGTGTAGTTCGTGCATTGTAATGTCAATTCTCTGTGGGCGAGTTCGCAGGCTGGCAGGCTGGAAACAGGCTGGCACGTGGATGTCCACACAGACCCTCACACTCACCATCTGATGATGAAATTTACATCACTTGGACCCAAGTGGGCTTATAAGTATAATTGAGACTTAAAAGTAAAAACACTCATTTATTAAAGAGCCATTTGAAACTGTTAATCATATTCTTCAGGCCCTAAATCATAGTTTAAATGTCACTGAAATGTGCGCTGTGGATAACGTTTCACATCACAGTGTCTTATAAGCTAGCCAAGTATAGATAACAGCCTCCTTTCTCAGCATGTTAATATCAACATTTATGTTCAGGATGGGGTTATGCATTCCTCTGCTCAAATGGCTACATGCCAGTTTACTCTGACACAGCCTATGTAGGACCACACTGTTACAGAGAGAGTGGCATCACCATCTGCTGCAGTGACTGCATAGCATGTAGGGCTGCAGCGAAAGGCAACATTATTCTAGCGTCCAAAGCAGCAGCTTGTTCCTGTAACTGGGAAACAGCTGGAGGTGCCCTTCATCAAACACCTGATCAGCAAGTGTCAACGTGAAGAAAACAGAACTTTGTAGCTGCTCCATCCACCGCTGTTTGTTTCACACAGTGAAAGATCTGCAGTAAATCTACGGAAGTTAAAATATGCAGATCAACTGTTAATAAGAGAAAAGTTTTTTTTTTTTTATCCAATTAATCAATTAATCGATGGAATAATCGATAGAATACTTGATTACTCAAATACTCAATAGTTGCAGCCCTAATAGCATGATAAACTTGATTGATTCAATGTCTAATGTTTCTTGTGCCCTTTAGGGAGGGCAGCGATTTTAATTGTGTAAGCATTGAAATTTCTTTAATTACACTGGTAAAAGTAACCGTCAGGTAACTGTGGTAACCGGTGACTGTTTGTTCCCCAGTACCTTAACTGAGTAATCTCAATGAGATTGAATTGTGATGCCCTACAAGTCTAGTAAGATATTGTGCTTTAAATCACTGTACATCTGTATGATGAAAGCCACTAAAATATCGTTGAAGGCTGCAGAATAACGTGTGTATATAGGCTGTGTCATTGTTGGCTTCACATTGTAAAAATGCTCAATCCATCCTGCTGCATGCAAAAAGATGGTTTTCTGCTGTGTCTAAATTGCAGTGTGTTTGCATTTGTGTGTGTGTATGTAGCATTTTTAGTTCTGCTGGCCCTGCGGACTGATGTCATCCTGAAACACATCTGGCCTTCTAAAGGCTCAGATTTGTTTAAAAAAAAATAAATAAATAAAATGGGATCCTCACACATCAGTCCAAAAGCCTCGCTTCTGCTCCCTTTCAGAATCAGATGGTGACCTTAGAAATCTGCTGGTCACCTTTCACTATCAAAGGGTCATCTGTTTCCTCAAACCACCTTTATTGTGTTTACATTTCTGATTTTGTCTACGATCCAGTGTTTTGCAGTTTATCTAGATATCCAGTCATGTTGTGCGCTCTCACTCTCTCTCTCTCTCTCTCTCTCTCTCTCTCTCTCTCTCTGTCGTCTAACTAGTCTGACAAGGTGTGTGTGTGTGTGAGAGAGGCAGCAGGAGAGCTAGACAATAGCAGGGATCAGGTTGCAATGAAACCACACCAGCTTAGACCCATGCAGGAGTGCCCAAGTATGAGCCTGTCAGGTATGACAGGTATTAAATGTAGCATAAATGGCCTCCACAGTTTTCGGAATGGATATGAGTGGAGGGTTGTGTCACTAGTCATTTATACCATCTGTAAATCCTTTTATTCAACATTGGCTAAAGGCAGCAATTTATTCGTTATTGTTAAATGTTGCCTCGTGATAGGTTGCATGTCCATGTTTGTTCTGTTTAGTTCTTCTGTGTTGTAACAAAGAGGAGAGTTTTGTTAGTGGTTTTTGTGTAAAGCTACAAAAATGTGTAACTTTGAAAATGTTACCTTATGTTAAAGGTGCAGTCAGTTGTTTTTTGAGTTTAATAGAAGAAAAAGAACATTGTACTCATAAATATACGTAGATTAGTGTGTAATTATGTCTTCCAACAAACTGATGCATTCTCATAAACTTAGAATTAATCCATTAAAAATACATAGGAGCGGAGGCCATTGTAGAAGCTGCCACGTTGCCCTACCATCTTGAATACAGTAGCTGAGCTGGACATCACGGCTCCACCTGATCTCATTATATGTATGTGGCTGGAGACTGGCCACATAAGTAGTACGCCAAAGGTGGAGAAGAGAAGTCATAGGCATTCACATGCCATGGAGGGACATTTTAAATTTGTGCCTGCACCTTCAAACTTCAAGATATGAAGGATCATATCTATGTTTTATCATCTGAGAAGGGGTCCCTTTCAGCAAAGAAGCAAAAACATGAAGGGAAAAGATAACGTCACCAACATCTTAATAAAATGTCATCCTGTTCCTCCTCACCTCAAGGCTCATCTCCTGAACTGAAGTCAGGGCTCTAACACACGAAAAAACTCTCCTGTCTGCGGATAGCTGACAAGTAGCTGGCTAAACAACAACAGCTGGCTATAAGCTAACATTATGCCAGCTAATGTAAAGTTCAAGTGTCCTAAAAATCACATTTGCCTTCTGATAAACAGTTTGATTACATTCTCACATCATGTAAGAGTTTCTTCACTAAGTGTCCAACAATGTTAGAATCACTTCAAAGATAATTTCGCTAACGCTGGCTAACAGAGGCCAACAGCAGCTAACAGTGTAAAAAACAGTAGCGTTTACTGACAGAAAAGTTCAGGATATCCTTAACAGCTCACCTCAGCATTGCTGTCATCAGACAGAAGTGAGCTTCACTGACTCGTCGACTCATATCGGACTCCTTTCACAAAGGTTTGCTGCCTCCTCCAGAGTAAATAGACGTGGACGCTTCTTACCCGGCATTGGTAGCTGAAGTAAACGGTGGACTGACAGCCCCAGATAGCGAAAAACTCCTGGGTGGATCCAGCTTAGAGTCACTTTGCTATCCGAGTACACTCACTACAGATGAGTTTTGAGGTGTGTCAGGGTTAGAAAAGGTAAAATACTGCAAAATATTTAATTGAAACATATCCATTTTTAATTTCCTGATTTATTGTCAAGTGTTGATATTAAATTATGTTAAAATATATTGTGTACAAAAAAATTTTTTTTTACACAAACCATAGTAGAAACACATTGGCCGCCTGCGGTCGTTACGGGGTACAGTCTAGATTTCATGTTTTTGATGTCTCTTGACTGACTTAAACATGTTTGTCCTATAGCGGCTATGATTTTGAACTTGAATTGGGAGGGGTAAGAAAACAAAACTCAGTTGTCTTACTCTTTAGAGGCTTCTCCGATGAGTGTATGTGATTGGTTTGGGTTTTCTGTTTGTTAGCAGGCTTATTCAGATGTTATGGATTTGACTGAAATTTTTACCAGAGGCGGTGGCTTAATCTAACTTGGAGGTGATGAACTTTTGGAGGTGATGAAGAATTTTGGAGATGACATTTTGCGTTTTCACAAATGTATATCAGGAAATTTAGGCCACATCTTGATATTCTTAAGAAATATGACAAGCTAATCTGTATCCAGATAGCCTTCAGCAACCACTGATGGTGTGCTGGGAATTTTGAGCTTTCTCAGACTTCTTATTCTTGTTGCAATTCAGATGGTTGTTTTAGGTGAAATTGATCTTCATCTTTATTAATTTTTTCATACAATATTTTAGTCTTGTATAAACCTAGGAACTTCTTAAGAATCTCACATTTCTCTGTGTAAACAGGATTGTCACCGTGTTCTCCAGTAAATAAGTAACTTGTCAAAATGACCTTATTTTGTGGCTTATGTCACTCATAAAAGATGTTATGACTGAAAAAAATACTGTTGATTATAGTTAAAAGAAGTTAGAAGGATTGTTTTTCCACAAAGCATATTGGCATACAGATATTAATTTACTGTTCTGTTGACATGAAAGGAATGTAGGAAAGCAGTATGTTTGTGTGGCTGGCCTGTACTGTGGTAAATGTGGTCAAATGATTGAATCAGCATCCATGTTTATGATCAGCAGATGACACACACATGCACTCTGCTTAAACTAGTGTAATTTCTTCTGTCAGCAAAAAAAGCTTGTGATGCACTGAGTAAGTTTGGAGTGGTTAAAGTGTAACTGAGGAAAGCAGCTTTTTCTTCTTTCTTCTTCTTTTTTTTTTTTTGTTTGTTTTTAGTTCCTTCAGAAACCAGCTACGGTTTTATGAACCAAGAACTAAAAACACAAAACTCTGGAATAAGTACAGTAAGTAAGTAGTAAGTAGTAAGTAAGTATACTGCAGTTAACAGTGGCTGAATTACTCATGCAGCAAAAGCACACTGAGTTTGGTGCTTGTTTAGTGGCAGTGTTTGGTTAATGTTTGATGGCTGCATTTCAGCGTTCTGTCAAAAATGGCCCACTATGTCAAGTATTGCTTCCACACAGGCATTTTTATTCATTATTTGTTTGGTCTTTATAATTTTTAAAAGAATATCACTAATTACATTATTTAAAGTCAGACAATGCCTCCACAGAACACTAGAACCAAAGATAAAGTAAAAGTTGCGCCTTTTGAAACATAGTCTCTGGAGCGCTGAGGCACAACTTTTACTTTGGAGGCGAGTCTCCCCACTTTTTCAGATTCTGCTACCGCTCAGGTAGTATTTGTGAAGTATTTGAGACAAATACGAACAACTGCAGGTAACCGTGGCAATCTGATAGCAACCAGTGCACTCTCTAGGACATTTTTGATGCTTCACCTTCTTTGCGACCAGTTTCACCCAGCGAGAGCCAGCAACTTTCAGGAACCACTGCCAACCATTCAGGGAATATTTGTTTCTCTAACAACCAGTGGTTTTATCATGTCCAATATGGTAGACAGCTCATGAGAAATTGTGATGACAGACTTCCTAATTTGAAGTATGAAGCTATTGAAATGAGGTGCCACCAGCACCATTATAGTGGCACAGCGTTATATCCAGTGAGAGAGCATAAGTAGCCTAGGCAGTTTTTTTTTAAAAATATAAAATGTAAAATAACAGCTTAGCACTTTAACAATAACTAAAGTAACATTGTAGCTCTTCAGGAGCCCGTACAGTCTTGCCATGTAGTAAAACCGAAAAATATTTTCTATCTGGCATATTGTATTTTGGACTGAGCGTTTTAACCAGCTGCTTAAAGACCCGCTTTTCCACCATGTAAGTGCATCAGTAATTCCCATCCACCATTTGCTCATCCACCATTTGCTCAATAGCCAGTGCTCCACCAGCTCTCAGGCATACCTGGGCTTGTCTCATTGTTGTGTACTCTAGGGACCACAAATGCGTGGCATTGCTATAGAAATGATATTGCAATACAACATTTTTATAATCATATAAAAATTTATACCGTATTATTGCAGACAATGTGATGTTGCACAGCCCAGCTCAATAGACAGGGTGGACAATGCTGATTGAGTTAACGGGCTTATCAGTATCGTGACCCCATCATCAACAGACAGGTCGATCTGAGTACGATTACAGCTGCATGTTCTGTTAAATCAGTGTGTTATACCGAAGGTATTCCTATGCTTAATGCTGATGCTTATTGTCATGATATTCCAGAGAACTGATTGGTCAGTAGGTGATAATCTTGAATTTGATGATCTGTTACCGCTAACATGGGCATTCACCGTGGGACTGTACCCTGGCGTTTATACTTGTAAAAGTGCAGAGCATTTTTAGCCAGGATCTGTTACAACTTTCCATTTTTCAGTTTGCGTTAAAATGTCTGTGTTTAGGATGCTTTTAAGCATCTGCAATGGTTTCCCTTCAGCATACCTTCTGGCTTTTTTTTTTTTTTTTTTTTTTTTTTGGATGTCTTCCTCTCAGTCATGGTTGCCGACACACAGTGAATGCTGGTTTCTATTAAAGGGCCTCCTGGACCAGTGATGGACCAAAATGTATGACCTGGCCTAGCCACTTAAGGAATGAGAGCACGCATCGCAGTGACGCAATGTGTCTGTTGAGAGAGATTACAAACATTTCTCTCAGTTATGACCCAGTTTCTTAGCTTTACACTTCTGTGGATCTGAAGTCACGGTTGCAGTCACGTGAAACAGATTAATAGTTTCCTCTGTAATAACTGCACAGCTGTTTGCAAGATGTAGATCAGTGAACTCTTGGAGATAATCCATAAATCTGATGGTAAACAACACGCAGACTGAAAAACAAAAGCTCCAACTGTCACAGAGGAGGAAGAAACGCATGAATCACGCAGTTCCTGTAAGGTTTGTGTGGCTGGGCAGGTTGGGTTTTATGTGCAGGGTCACAGTTTTGCATGCGTTTGTTTCTTTTTCCACAAGGCAAGGAATAATGGGTACTGTAAGACAAAACAAACAGTAGTAGAGGCATAGGTGTGTGTTTGCAGTGTGCAGATAAAATCGTGTAAAAGGTTCAATTAATTATCAACATGTTACAGACATGGCTCGTCTTAGGTTGATATTTCACACTTAAATGTATCCATACAAATCAAAATTTAAGGTTACGTACCTTAACTTTGAAAAACGACAATAACAAAAAAGATATAATCACACTTTTAGTCTACTATAATTTTATTCTTGCTTTCAAAACTGGAAACTGCGTAGGAGAACAGGTGTTGGAAAGTGCAGTGCAGTGCTGTGTGGAGTACTTAAGCATTTAGCAAACTCTCCACCACAGAATTATGCTAATGTGATAGAAGGGCTCTCTGAGTGCTCTCTGTTGAGTCATTGTTTTTATAAAAAAAAAAAAAAAAAAAGTGAACAAAAGCTGTAGTAGAGTTAAATCGGTTCAAGAAGCTGGCTGTTCCTGCTGTCTGCATCCCAGTAAGGAGGTGAAGTCAACAGCATGCCAGAGCCCCTGTCTGCTTTGCCCTTAGATGGCAATTGGATGCTGTTCAACCCAACAACCTTATAGCAATGCACCAAAGTCTATTCAAATCCACATGCTCACACCAATAAAAAAGCAACCTGTGTGTGTTTGTGTCTGCAGAGCACTCAGGTATAAACTGTTTTTTCTTACCTCCTGGTCTCTAGCGGGGCTGGAGGGTAGCCAGTTTTTCAGCCCAGGAGTTTCATGCTCAAAATGAACTCAATTTGTTTGTGGTGGAGGAAACAGCATAAAGATAGAACTGTTCACTTGTTACTATCCTGTGATTTTTATCATTGACTTGATCAGTTTCCCCAGTAACCCTAAAATCTGCTTATGGCTCAGGTTGCTTCAGCTGGGCTGCTGTTGTCTCACTGCTCACTGTCTGCGTCCCCATCTGCAGACTTAGACAAAATAATTATCTCAAACGGGACTCATGCAGGACTCTTCTGTCCAATTTTCTTCCTGCTATCCTCTTGTTTTTCTTACCTCCCCTCTCTCTCCAATCCTCTCCTCCCTCACACTCCATCTTCAGCCTCCAACACACACAATCCTGTCTCATCTCCCCCATCACATTCCTGGTAGAGAGCCTTTTTTTTTTTTTTTTGGTTGTTTTTGAGTAGCATGAGCGCACATAGACACAGTAAACACACACAGTGCAGACAAAGCCTGGGGGTCTTATGTGTGATGCCAGTGTTTCAGACAAGTTGACATTTCCCACCCAGTGTCTGCCTTGTTTCTGTGTGTGTGTGTGTGTGTGTGTGTGTGTGTGTGTGTGTGTGTGTGTGTGTGCTATACTCTTGAATGAGACAGTGTGTAATTAGTCTATTGTCTTAGTAGCATTCTCTATGCTAATTAACCTTGCCTTATCCCGTGGAATACTCACAGGCTGGCTGAGTATTTGATTGGCTTGAAATGGGTCGTGTAGCTGTCTGATTGGTTAGCGGGAGGTGTATTTGCTATGGAATCTGCACACAAGGCATCTTCAGCTGTATGCGTCTGGGAGCTAAATGACTAATTTATTCTCTCACCCTGAGATTGAAGTTCATTAAAGCAGAGCAGTGCTTTGTCAGGGAGGATCACAGGAAAAGTAGATCTGTGACCCATTTTTAGGGAAGGAATAGTTATAGTGGCATGTGTCCAATTAGGCATGTGTCAACCTTAAAAATGATTCACTGTAGTTATAGTGCCTCAGCTAGAGCCTGACTCATTATGAATTTGATATATTGGTTGATATTCTGCTATTGCATAAATGCATACCATAGACTCTGTATTATTTTTTTGAATAAAGTCATTACATGTATTTGATCGAAAAATAATTTCCACCAATGTTTGTTTTTTTTTTTTGTAGTAGACAAAATATTTGATTGTGTCAGTAAATGACTTCGGACATTATTCCGAAGTATTTTTCTTACAATATAAATACTTTTACTATAGATGAAAATGACCATGATTCATGAATTATCCTAATTCATGAATCTGTGCCCAGAATGAAAATGTGGTAATTTGGCCATTTGTGGACTTGGTTGACTACAGCTCACTATATTGTATTATACTATGATACGACCCAGCTCTGCAAAACCAAAGAAAGTCAAAACCTGCATTTTTATTTCTGAAGGTGAAAAAAAAGAAGCAGTCTACAAAGGCTAAGAGCCTGGGGATGTTGCTAAATCAAAAACAGAAACCTCATCAAGAAGACTCAAACAGTGCTGCTATATATTGACTGGAATAATCAATGGAACAGGAAGGATAAACAACTCCATGCTCATTAACTCATTGTTAAACAATGATGAACAAGTATGTCTCTGTAAGTAAAAAAAAAAAGAAAAAAAAGTAAGTAAAAATTTATTTGTATAGCACATTTCAGCGGCAAGGCAGTCCAAAGTGCTTTACATCATAAGAACATCAAATAAATGTACAGTAAAATCATTAAAAGCATTCAAAACATCAATCAATCAATTACAATAAATCATCAAAACATCAGAATCATCACACAAAATCATTAAACCATCAAACAGATACACATGATAATCATAGGGAGATGGTCAATGTGTAATAAGATATTTTGTTTAGAGCAGCTTCCACTCGGATCTGTTACAAGCTAAACCAAACAGATCAACTCAAAAAAGTAGAATACTATCAGTTTACCTGCGTTGGGAAGAGGCACGGTGACAAGATGCACACATCAAATTACATCCCCCACAAGTGACTTCTCTGTTGTGAAAAATAGTGCCACAGCAGCAACCCTCACCTGATTGGTAAGATGAATTAGTGTGATCAGTCGTTATGCCATTGATTAATCGAATTAGAAATACTGCTGTCTCATTAATGAGCAATAATAAATATTCAAAAGAGAAAAAACACAGGTCTTTTAAAATGAACTGCTCATTGGTTTCCATTTTAGAAATTGCTTTTTTTTTTTAAAACAAAAAACAAACGCTTTCATTGTATTTTTGTAACATATTAAAATCATATTTTTTAAAGAAAATTTTTCTTAAATGAAAAAATAAATAATCTCAAAGTTTTCTCAAATACAGTAAGGTATACATACAACCTAAACTAAGGCATAAAAAATGGCCTTTACTCTGTCCTCTTGGAAGACTTTCTTATATTTAGAGCAGGGGTCTCCAAACTTGCGGCCCACGGGCCGCATCCGGCCCCGCCCACTTCTGGTCCGCGAATTGATGTCAAAAATAACATACAGTTTGGCCCTTTAAGTTACTTTTTTGACACTGAAATGTGCTATACGGGCCGCAAGTTTGGAGACCCCTGATTTAGAGGAAGCAAAAAACAAACAAACAAAAAACAACACCACTGTATCTCCTGGATGAGGCAAATTGTGTGTGTGTGTGCCTGCATGTTAAGTGTGCTAGTGAATGAGTCAGTATGTGTGTCTAGGTTTTTAAAGGAGCATGAAGAAAAGCAAAGAAAAACATTCTCAGAACTGGGGTGTGTCCTGTGCTTTGATGCCACATTTCCTGCTGCAGAAAAGACGTTCTGATGGTGTAGATGTTAAAAATTCAGCCCCAGGTCAGTGGCTTAGTTTTACTGGCCCCATTTATATTTTTACTTTTTATTTTTATATCTTTAAATCTTAATATATATACTTTTTATTAGTCTAAGTCTGTAAAATGTTTCTAAAACCTTGAAATGAATATGGTCTGCTACACCCCGAGACCCCCTTTAGACTCACCCCTGCTTGCTGCAGGTATCCAGCCATATAAAGCAGGACATCTGCAGTCAGCCTTCAGTGAGCTGCCAGATTTAAACCTCGTTAAATTAACAGTACATCTGCATATTTTTTATTTTAATTTCTGTATCTTTACCATTGATTTTCACTGTGTAGAACAAATGGCGGTGGGTGGGAGCAGCTACAAAGATTGCTTTTCTTCACTTTAAATCTTGTTCATTCAGGTGGTTTGATGAAGCACTGCTGCCAGCTTTTTCCCAGTAAAGGTTTTAGTGTGATTACAAGAACAAGCACTGCTGGTTTGGGTGCTAGAAAAACATTTTTTCACTCCACCTGAGCTCACCATCTTGGTAACGGCTCCGCCTCTTTGAGCTTTGCCATGTGTGTGCAGACAGACTCCACGTTAAAATATTACAGCATCTTCACTGCTGCTGTTGTGTTATCAGTCCTTTTGTTAAAAACTGGGGCCTACATGGGCTTAATGTTGTAATGCTCTTTGTTCACACGCATGCTTCTTTTTAAGTCACAAATGCGGGTGAAACGATTGTGCTTACATGGTGGCACCTGAGCGCTACAGAGTTCAAACGAAGCATCAAGGCAAAAAAAAATCTGTGTTGAGGATTTTTTTTTTTTTTTAATAAGTTGCTCGAATCGTTGCAACCTTGGACCAAACATCTCCATAATGGTCTTGTCTGTCCAAAGAACATTGTTCCAGCAGTCTTGTGGTTTGTTAAGATGCAACTTTGCAAACCTAAGCTGTGCTACCATGTTCTCCTGAACTTTAAAGTTTAGCATGCTAACTGTAGAGTCTGAAATGCAGTTTATCTGATCATTACACGGTCTGACCTTGGGGTGAATTTGCTGGGCATCCACTCCTGGGAAGATCAGCAGCTGTCTTCCATGTTTTCCACTTGTGAATACTCTGTCTCATTGTAGAATGATGGACTTCAAATTTTTTGTAATGGATGTATAACACTTCCCAGATTGGTGGGCAGCAACAATTGCTGATCTTTCTCCTTGGTATTAACACGCACATGGATGCTTCAGACCAGCAAACTGCCAAAATTTATAGAGGTGCTCACACTTGATAATGATCAATTAACCAAGAGCATTTGATTAGCAGCACCTGGCTGCCACTTACCCCCTTAATTCCTATGGAAGCAGTGAGGGTGTACTTAATTTTTAGACTGCGTGGAGTCCTGTGAAAACTTTACCAATCGATCTGTGTTTAAACCCTTACCTAGGATCTGAATAGAGGCTGTTTGGCTATGTGTACCTGTATCTCACAGTAGAACCTAAGGTACCTAATTGAAATGTAGCATCATCATTTTTATTTTTTCCTCCTCAGTTTTCCTATTGTGATATGTTGTATGGTATTGCAGTCATCTGAGAGTCTCAGTATGGGTTATATACAGATAAAAATCCATTTTTCCCTGGTGAATTATAAAACTGGAATGTTTTTAATTTGATTGGACAAAGAAATCCATAATAACCTTTCAGCATATTGTAATTCAAATGGTCTGACTGGGAACTATACTGTTATACCCTCTCTGGTCTCGATTTTTAAGGCTCTAGAAAATATAGCTAGTGACATGAGACAGATTGAAATCCCGTAATGCTTCACTGTGTGTAGGTGGAGAGGAATGCAGGAGCACAAACTGGCTGTAGGATATGAAGGCACAGTGGGTTAAGCAGAGGATGTTTACCTGAGAGTGTGGGGCTGGGATTGTGCATAATGCCAAAATTTAGCATTGATTTGTTTTCAACACGTAGGAATCTCATGTTTGTTTGGTGGGAGAGACTTGGATAGATATTGTAGTTGATTAATTTTGTTAAAAAAAATTCAGCTAAAATATTTTTTTGCTCTCTATCTAAATAATATTGCTTTCACTCTCAGTGCAGGTATTTGTGTGCTCAGTACACATTGTCCAACAGCCTAAATAGATTGTGATGAGGGGTCTTGTGTTACTGCGGTGTTTGTGAAGGCGCCTCTTCCTGTGATTATGTGGGGGGTTATGTGACAGGATGTTGCGTTGCTGCTGCTGATAACATTGCTGGTAGTCCACCTTTTGTTGCTTTCAGGGATCAGCTCATATGATGTTATTTTTGAGCTGGTCTTCTTAAATATCACCTTTTTCTCAGAGAATGATGCTGTAGAAAACATTGAAATCAACTATGTGGTGTATATTTTCATCATTTTTAATATTGAATTTGTACATATGAAGGGTTTTTTTAAATATTTTTAAATTAAGGTTATATTTAAGCATGTACTATGATCAATTTAAGTATTACACTTAGCAGATTTTTTTTGTTTTCTTGAGTGTTGGAAAGGATTAAGCTAGAGTTTAAGTATCTTAGGGTCTTGTTCACAAGAAAGGGGGAGATTGATAGATGGAGTGGTGTGCTGTCAGTAGTGGTGTGGACGTTTCCCAGCTGTTAGTTTTAACAAAATAAGTATTTAAGATTACATATTAGGGGTCATTTCATTACATATCGTAAATGTATATTTTAGAATCTACTAATAACAAAGGGTACAACAAACAGCACAATACCTGACATATCTAAATAATGGATTTATTTATTATGGAAAAACATTATGGAAAAGCTAAAAAGGAAGTTAGAGTAATTTGTGGTATAAGTTGCCCTAAAATAAAGAAGGTATAAAGCGCTCACTATGAAACACACTGAACAGTCACTGCCTGCATTTTAAAACTGACTACACAGTTGGCCATAACAAAATAAGAAACACATTTTAATAAATTACTGTAAAAGTAGAAAAGTTAAGTTTATGATCTGGTCCACATCTGCCTTTGCTGCAGCCTCTGTCATATCCAGCTTCCACACTGCTCTGCCTCAGTCCGCAGCCCTTTGCACCCTCAGCTCTGCTCCTCAGGCCTGAAACCTGTCAGATTCGGCTGCTCTGGATTTCACTCTTTGTTTGCTCGGATTAGGTCTCCCCACTTTGGATTCTCTGCTGAGCTCAGCTACAGTTCCCCCTGCTGCTCTGCACAGCCAGCATCCTGCCTGGTTCTCCATGCGTCCGTAGTGCTCTCTGCCACAGTTCAGTATCCCATCTGCGGGTGTTCAGCCCTGCAATAATCGTTCTAACTACAGCCCGGTAGCTGCTACAGTGTGCACCAGCCAGGTTAACATTTGTGACTGTTCAGTGCATTAATGTGGTTGAAACAGGAGCTTCACTGACCTCTGAAATTCCTCATAAAGTGTTGTGAATGCGAACCGCTTCAGCTGCTAGTGAGGAGAGGGGCTTTGCTGTGTGAAGTTTTGTGTCAGCTGGAGGCAAAGAAAGGGGGCACTGTTGGTATCAATAGTACTGCAAATGAGCATCTAATGCAATAGTAGTTTTTAGTTTCTGAATATAAATATTTAGAATTTTTTTAATGTTTTATGTATTTATTTTTTGACAACTCTAGTTAATACAACGAGTAACTGTGATAAATCAGCAGAAATCGCAAATTTGTTTCTGACTGCATACGCAGAAATTCATTTTAACTACTTTCATTCAGAGAACCTCATAGATTTGAAACACAAACTCAGAAATTCCTCCACAAATAAGTGACGTAGTTGCTGCAGGTCGATGATTCACTGCACAGTGACATAGATGCTTGGCATCCTTACATTTACATAGGAATATAACCAGAATACAACCAGCTGACATCCAGTTGAGTCCAGACCCCTAATGCAGTGAGACACAGATTGCTTGCGATCATTGGTGCAGACTGACTTGCTGGTTGCAATGTGTTGGCAATCTGTCTGCATCTATAAATTGGATGGCAATTATTCGCTGCTGCCACCAGGCGACCTGTGCAATCACCTTGCGATTGAAGTAATTGCTGCAACTACTTGCAATTAGGTTTCGATTGCAAAAAAATCAGTGCAATCACTGGACAACTGCATATTTTTTTTCTAGTCACAAGGAGGCCGCTGTTCTATTTTTACTCTATTGTGACTGAGCCATTAGCATTAGGCTGAGGAGCGCAATCATTTACGAGGGGCTCAGAGTAGGAAGGGAGCCAGTTTAGGTGGTTGCTTAACATGTAAGTGAATACATAGGTTTAAAAGACTATATCAGTAGCGACTGCAGGCCTTGTTACTTTATTTTACATTAGGAAAATTGAATGCCAAAGAAAGAATATTGGACTCCCTGTATAGACAGTGTGAGTGGTTCAGGTGCTGTAGCTGCATAGGTTACTGAGAGCAGGCTAGATTTAGGCTGCAGCTCTTCAGCCATCATTATTCTCATCCCTGAGAACTGAGAGACCAGGAGCCCAAAGATGTTGTCATTTCCCCAGTGAGGCAGTCTGTGCACAGCTTGCCACAAACTACAGGATGAGCTCATACTCTTATTACTTATTCATAGGTATCGTCACAGAGGCTGACGCAACCACAGACAGACATGGTGCTAAAATGAGCCAGACAGGCTGGCAAGAAAGAGGGCCGGTATGCATTAACCAGATGCAACCAGACAGGCAGGATGCAGAAAATATTGATTCAAAAGCTCCACCAAAACATGCAGATACTGTAACATCCTGCTTCTCAGCTTCTTGTTTTGTATTTAGCTGGATCATTTTAGGTGAAGTCTTTTCAACTCGAACAAGAAAATGTGCTTGAAAATTGGCGGTTTTGCAGTTTATTTCTCACTTGGAGAAAACTGGCAGTATGTCCCATAGAGACATGTTTTATCCCGCTGCTGTGGTAACATGCTGGGCTCCATTTGTTTATCTCACTGGTTGTAATTAGTAAGTATATTATTTGACTGATGGCTGCTTTTGCAGCGTAGGCCTGCTCTTGTTTTGTTTGTGAATCACTCAAAATTTCTCCCACACTTCAGTGGAAACCTGAGTTACAGGCTTTATTATGGACCTCAGTGGACAGTGGGGAAAAAAATGTGACAAACTGAAGTGCAGTATAGTGAAAAGAAAATGTCATTTTTAGTAACCTGCAGTTTTTTTCCACATCAGTTAAAGAAATGATTTAAGAGTAGCTGTTTCTGTATGTGAACTGAGGTGATTTATTATAATAATTGCTTTTTGAAAATGCCCAGAGAGTTTGTTCAGAGAGTGGGGGCAATGGCACTGAAGGGTCTGTCCCCCGAGATTGGTGTGGGGGGGATGAAAAGTAGGCTCCTGTCTGTGGAACACAGATTCCGGGATGGTAGGGAAGGAGAAGGTTCTAGGGTACTGGAGTGGGGGGCAAGGGTGTGTAGGAATCTGTAGGTGAGGAAGAGGATTTTAGGTGAGAACTGTGGCAGCCTTTCTGAACATACTTCTAATGATTCTAAGGCTATACTTGGTCTTCAAATATGGATATTAGAATGGGCTTCAAGGTTCCAATATCAGCTTGCCAGATAATTCTCAATCTTCAGACTAAACATAAAAAAGTGTAAACAAAAAAAGCTGCTACTGATAATTTGCTGTTCTCTATGCACAATCCTCTGTAAGGTAACTAGAACTTAAAAACACATTGATGCTTGGCAGCATTGTTTAAGATTCTTTTTGTACTCTTTCTGTTTGAAGAAGGTAATAACTGGACAAACAAGGTTGGTGCTTTCATGTTTCCTTTGGTGATCGCTTCGATTTGTGCTGACACACGTGCACGCAATCATAGGCAGGCTAAAGTGTACAGAGCAGCCGCTTGTGCAGCTCACTTGATGGGTATTATGATGTCAGTGTCCACAGTTGTCGACATATGCCCCCCCTTTTAATTGTTCTGTCTTAACTGACAACTTTCAGTACTTAAAAGCAGTCACGATGTTGACCTAAGCTGACAGAAATGACCGGTTTGTACAGTATTTGAGTAAAAATGCAGACTAAGATTCACTGGAAAAGCAGTAGCGTTCGTAGCTAATTCTAGCTGAAGAATTGCCCTTCCTTTATTACAGCCATTGTGGTGGCCTTAAATAAAATAATGAAGTGGCCAGCAACCACCAGTGTGGGCAGCAGATAAGACTGTTTGTCCTGGGAAGGGTCCAGTTTTTGATGGGCGTGATTATGGAGCAGGATGCTTGAACCTTTATTGGCATAGATCAGTGCACTGATGAAGTATGTAGGTGGAGAAAATATTCTGAAATGCAAAAAAAAAAAAAAAAAAAAAAAGGTGATATTAAAGTATTGAAACTTCCAAGATTACAACAAGAATCAAATAAATACCATTGGATATGCTTGTTACTAGCTGTGTTAAATATACAAGTGTTTGTCTAAAATGGACTTTGCGTGTCCTGCACCTACTGCATATTTTAAAAAAAAAAAAAAAAAAGTTTGATGTCATTGTCAATTAATTTCTGCGGCATGACATCTAAATAATAAATAAGCTCCAATAGTTCTTTCAGTCCAGATCAGTGTGCACACACAAGCATGAGAGGGTAGAGATTATTTGTTGTCAGTGCATATAGACATGATCTGACAACAAACCATTTGCTATAATGTGTGTGTGTGTGTGTGTGTGTGTGTGTGTGTGTGTGTGTGTGTGTGTGTGTGTGTGTGTGTGTGTGTGTGTGTGTGTGTGTTTTCAAGTGATTGTTGAGCAGAGGCAATGTGGCTGTGACTTGCAGACACAAACTGATCTCGGTGATACACTTGAGAGATCAGAATAATATCAACAGAATTTAAAGTTGCTAAAAAATGCCAACAAGAGATTGGTAGTGTTTAATAATAAAGATGGAAAGAGTGGGTTTTTCTCAGATCTGTTTAGTTGCGTCATGAACAAATAAACTTTATTATTCAGATAAATTCCCACTTCACTTTAAATCTTTAAGTATTGAAACATTACACGTCTTCATATATTAGAACTTTCACCATACTAGCATGCTTTAACAGCTCTACTCTGATATCCCAGTACTTGAAGATAGATGATATTGTGGATATTTGTATATAGATTTCTGTCTTGGTTTAAAATTCTTGTACCACTGGTTTACATAGAGCCTTGGATTCCAATTATAATCAGATTTTGAAGTCCAAGCAGAATAAAAACACATCAAGTAGAACAACCAGGCCCAAACCGAGTGAAGTTTCTATCAGCATGAAAAGATTCAACCAGACTGCTGCCTGGCTGCATTCTTTCTGTGCATACTGCCCATCTGTGTAAATGCATGGAGATGTATGCATCTTCTCTCCCAAGTTGAAGTGATCCTCTATGGAGAGTGTTTTTTTTTTTTTTTTTTTTTTAAATCCAAATCTTTCAATGAAGGAGCACTGAGGAGATGATAAGTAGCCACTGAGAAAGAACTATGCAGGACATATTTGACAGTTTTGCGTGCGTAACACTGATTAAATGCATCTGCACATGTAAACACCAGACTGTGTTCAATCACAGTAAATGTCAGCAGTTGCCCTGAAATCTTCAGTTGGAAGGACTTCAGTGAGAATGGATAAAATGTGTGCACGTTACCACAGATACTGATTCAAAGCTGGCCTTTTGGGTTCCTGAGCAAACCAGCAATAATATTGCTAACATTGCCTTTCTCATTCTTTTAGAAGTCATGTGTCATTTGTAGGACTCAAGAACTTTCTGGCAGGACTCCATCCTCACGCTGATCTTAATTTTGCTGCTTCTAATGTTGAATCTGCAGTTGATTTATTGTAATTTGTTCTGGCATGATGTGTGAGATGTACACAGCACACTAACACATCTTATAGAGCTGAATCACTGGCAGAAGGAAATGTGTATTTTATTTGTGTACAGAGTCATTCCAGATAGACTGCTGAGTAATCTTTGAATTTTAACTCTTTATTCACTGTATCCTGAAAATCCTTGTTAAAAGTGTCTTTTTCTTTCTGCCATGTTTTTCATCTTCAGGACCAGTTCGATAATCTGGACAAACACACTCAGTGGGGGATTGACTTTGTTGAGCGCTATGCTAAATTTGTCAAGGAGAGGCTGGAGATAGAGCAAAACTACGCCAAGCAGCTACGGTACAAACACACAGACACATGCACAAACAATACCAAATACAGAAAGATTAAAAAAAAAATTTAAAAATGCAGCTTTATGAGACACTCTGACTCTCTTTTTGTCTTTTTGTACCTACACACACTGGGAAATCTTTTGATGCTGAAGATGCCATAGTCGAGCTTTTTTTGCATTTGATCAGACTAATGTAAACATCATTACTCCTGGGACTGAATCTGAATTGAATATTTATATTCAGCAGGTGCATAAGAGCAGTAAACATGCCAACAGCAAATAGCCCTTATTTAAAACAACAACAACAAGCAGCAGCAATTTAATTTTTGCAAGTTTTATGATAGCAATAGATAGAAGATGCACATTGGGCTCTTTTTTTTTTTTTTTTGGTGTCTCGTCACCAAGACGTGGCAGATTTTGTCGCTGTCCAAACATTGCAAGTGATCACCATTTATGAGTGACAAAGTGCTTTATTAAAAAATAAATAAGTAACTAAAGCAGTGCAGTGATAATAGGAAAGAAGACAGGAGGTAAAAGTATAAAATATGTATGTATTGCAAATAAAGAAAAACCTTTTCAGGATTTGAGCAACCCGTCTCCAAAATCTTAGTTGTGTAACAACATCAGCACTTTACAGTGCACGCCAATAATAGAAGGGTGACTCACAACGTGTTTATTCGCTGTGTCTGTTGATTCCAGTGTTGTAAACCTTATTCACACCTCGCCAACCACTAAATCTTCTTTAAAAACCGTGATAGTCCCACTGGTGACTAATTTGGGATTTCAAAGGGGGGATATCTCTACTGAATAGATGAAAAAAATACATACACACACACACACACACACACACACACACACAGCTGAGGATTTGAAGTGTGAAGAATGATCAAAGGTCTACATGCAACATGTTTCAGGGAAATCAGGCAGAAACTCCTTATTTTGTCACTGATAACCAGACAACTCACATGCGCACACACACACATACTGTACAGCGTTTGATGCACACGTACACTCCTCAGCACTCCAGCTAAATAATTAAATCACAGTGCAGCTATAATCTGTATTGTCAGAGCCTGAGGGAATGGACAGGCAGAGCCTTTTTAAATCTTTATTCATCTCTAATAATATACTCTGATCCTCCTTGTGTGTTTGTTTGCCTGTCTCTCTCTACCAGTCGTAAAATAGCTTACACATGCCTGCTTCTGTCTCTTTTCTGTCAGGAACCTGGTGAAGAAATACTGTCCAAAGCGCTCTAAAGATGAGGAGCCGAGGTGAGTAACCTTAGGTGGCGTCTACCATTTGAGTCTGTCTTTCTGCTTTTGTTTACTTGTTGGATGTCTGCAGACTGTAAGAGTGGAAACAGCCTGCTCGACACTGTATAAATGTTTGTTTATCGGAAGGATCCAGACGATGGGTTTGATGTGACGCCACACATGTACTTTGCTTAAATTTAGCAAAGGAGTCCAATTAAAAAAAAAAAAAGGAAAAGGAAAAAAAAAAGATATTAAAAATGACTAAAAATGGAACACCCCCCCCCCCCCCCAAAAAAATCAAAACTGTTTTATCTGTTCTGTTCTTTTGTCATAAACAAACAAAATCAAGGTTTCTTTATTGTCATATATATGTAAACATATAATGAAAACATATAATGAAATTTTGCGTTCCAGAACACTCATCCAAGAAATACAAAAAACAGAAGCAAACAGGGGGGACAGGTGTCCTGAGGTCATGCAGCCATGTGATTCACTCCTGAATCACATGGCTGATGTTTGATTCTGTGAATAGAAAATGCTAATAAATTATTAAGCTATGAGTTTTTGAAGGCTGATTTTTTACAAACAGAAGTCTGTGAGAATATGCAGCCTTTCTTTCTTTGTTTGAAGCATTTGGAGACACATTTGCATGCACTCATCATGGACATAAATATTTTAATTATCTTGGGTTTCAGTAGTTTCTGTGAACTGCTTTTTGTTCTGGGGTAATTGCATAACATAGAGTTTAAAAAAAAACTCAATTCGATTCAATTTTATTTATATAGCGCCAAATCACAACAAACAGTCGCCTCAAGGCGCTTTATATTGTAAGGTAAAGACCCTACAATAATTACAGAGAAAACCCAACAATCAAAATGACCCCCTATGAGCAAACATTTGGCAACAGTGGGAAGGAAAAACTCCCTTTTAACAGGAAGAAACTTCCAGCAGAACCAGGCAGTCGTGCCGTGACCACAACTCAGGAATTTGATGTAAAAATTCTGTTATTATTGTGGGTTTATTTCACAGCATTCACTGGACTGATCAAGACACAGTGAAATGGGAAAGTCCAAGAACCTCAGTGCAGAAAAGAAGACTGTAGATTTGCAGTCTGTAATGTTTCTTGGAGCAATTTCTAAGGTCCCAGTTACACAGACCTAGAGGCCAACTGGCAACTACCTGGCAACCACTGCCACAATGGAAAAATGAGTATTTTCTGACCAGTTTAAAGTGCCTGTTGGTGTAGCAAATCGCTGTGAAATCAATTGTTAACTTCCCAGTTATGCAGGCCTAGAGACTGGTCAGTGTGACTGAGGACTCAAGAACTTATTATACCCAGATCATCAGTTAAAAAAAAACTGCACAGATGCAAGTTTCTGGGAAGTATATTCACTTTTCCAAAGTCTGAAAAAGACCCAGACTGTTACCCTGAGATGAGTTTGTTTAGATGGCCAGAAGAAAAAAAAAAACATTCTCCCAGACATCAGTGAAACATCAGTGTCATCATCTGCTGTTAACAAGTTTCACATCATCATGGACGAAGAGGCTGCCACCCAAGAAAGAAGCCCTCTTTTTCCAGTATTGGCAACTTTTGGAAATGAAATGGTCAGAGTCGCAGCTTGAGAAATAACTTTGTTTATAGGAGTAAAAGTGAGGCCCAAGAGCACTGCAACAGCTGGTGGTAGCATTGTGCATTATTACAGGGGCTGTAATAATGAAGGAGGCAGACTGCCTCAGCATAATCTCAAACTTGTCGACACCAGAAGTATCTGGTCAAGGTGCAGCTTCCTGAAGGTAACTTTTTAATAGGTCCACTGTATGTATACTCTTGACCCCATATTTATTTCAGAAAACTATAAAAATGAAAACTTGTGGACCAAATTCCATGACTTTTTTTTTTTTACTCTAAAAATGTGTGTTGTGCAATCATTCAGCCTCAGAACAACAGTTCACAGAAGTGAAGGTTGAAAAGCAAAACCTTTTCATCCCTGATGAGTGTATATAAACACTGTGATTGTGTATCCACAATCACAGAATCATTACCCCGGTTTTGGTGTCATTTATATGTCACTGAATAATTTGACCAAAAAAAAGAAGAAGAAAAATTTAAAAGTCATTTTAACTTTGAATATCTGAATAAAGTGGTGAAGAATGTCTATGAACAGAGTCGGGGCAGGTTGTGTGCGCTGTTAATCATCTGTTAATTATGTGCCTGTTGTGCAGGTTCACGTCATGTCTGTCTTTCTACTCCATACTCAATGAGCTTAATGACTATGCTGGTCAGAGGGAGGTGGTGGCGGAGGAGATGGCTCACAAGGTTTATGGTGAGCTGATGAGGTACAGCCAGGACCTCAAAGCCGAGAGGAAACACGTGAGTACAGTAACTGCTCCCGCCGCGTACCACTGAACCAAAGCAAAACACACGGCTTAGTTTGAGCCATTTTCATTGCATTCATTGTTAGATCACATTTGTCAAAGAAACTGTTGTTTCCTGTCATAAAACGGATGTTTCTGTTTGCCCTTAGTATCCGCTGTGCTGCCTTCATATGAATTTGTGTTCTGCTTGGCTTTACTTAAGAGGATAAATATGTTGGATGTGATGTTAACCATCTGTCTTTTCCACCATCTGCTGATGGCAAAAACTGAAAGGTCCTCAACAGTGCCCTCTTCCTGTTTTCTGCTGTATAGCAATCCATCACTTCTTACAGTGTACTGTTAGGTTCAGACCAACATGATTTTTGCTTTTGTTTGTATTTGGAGGCTGAAAGACTGCATGAAGGGGATTCTTTCTCTACCTGGCTCGGGATTACAGTGCTTCACAGTGCTCTTTAAAAACAAACAAACAAACCAACACACATGTGATAAACACCTGAGACAATCAAAGTCATTAATATGAAATAATTTCCAGTGTTGCAAAACAACTAGGAATTATCAAGACAGCAAAATCAGAGTTAAAAGACAAATAAAATCATATTACTAATACTCAAAAAAGAAAAAGGTTCTTTAGTATGACTGTTTTATGGAGGGATTCAAAGATGTCACTGAATCAGCCAATCAGTTCCAGTGCCGTACGGGTCTGACTGCCAATGCCATCTACCCTTTAGTTCTGATCCTCGGGAACATCAGGCTGAATGGTATAACAAAATTTTAGCTTCACGTTTTTTTCTTTAAATCATAACAGTTTCACCTCCAGCGACCACTTGTGCTCTATAGTATTTGCAGTATATGGTCTACGTCTGACTTTTTTTTATATCCAAATAACCTCCAGATGACAGACATGGCTCCTCTTTTTGGTATTAATTCCTCTGGGTCATCTTCAGTAACCTGTACACTTGTTTTTACAGCTTTAGCCAGCAGCCATCCTCACCTCTAAACTTTTGTGCACACGCTCAAGCAAGCGGTTTCGTGGTGCCGTAGTGAAATGGGTAGCTTCCCATGGTTCACAGTCTACATATGTTTTCGCTCCTAACTGCCTCGAAAACAGAAGTTTTGAATGGCAGGTGGGTGGGGCTGCAGCCAGGGTTGTGTCACTGAGATGACCATAAGGATAGCACCCTGTTTGACATCATACAGATCCAAGAGTAGAAAAAAACATTTAGGGCACATCGCGGGGATTACAGATATAACTCAGTTTCTTATTTGAATCTTTGGCCATCTTTAATACAAGCATCCATCGTTGTAACTGTAAATTTAGGACTAAAAAGCTTAAAAGGTTATGGTAGGTTCTAAAACGTTGTGTAATTAGCTATAATGAGACTAAAACTTGGTTGACAGTTCAGATGTTGGCAGGTAAGTGCTGTCCATTCTGTAATCCACCAGTAGACTTCTCCTGAGGAAAGTAAAAGGGACTTTTGCAATAATAAAAAGGCTGAAGAAAAGTATGAATAATTAATAATAGTGGGACGAAACAATCTGAGCTGAATGGCCACTACAGTACTACCCTGTTCTAAACTTTTAACCACATTACAAGGTTTTCACAAGTGCATGTCAGCAGACCCATCTCCATGACTGAGATATAACTGAGCAAACGTAGTGCAGTGATGCAGCTGAGGACATTTGCTGCTTTATTAACTGTTTTAATAACTGAACTCTAGTAAATTTGCTGCTGAGGATTCAACTCTTCATTCAGGTTATTGTTATTGTGTATGTGACTGTGGCACAGAGTCCAATAACTTTGTATTTGTGCACATATTTATGTGTATTTTCTTGTTTCTGTGTAAATGTCTCGTGTGTGTGTGCGTGTATGTGTGTGTGTGTCTGTCTGTGTCAATGAGCAGCATCTACAGGAGGGCAGGAAGGCCCAGCAGCATTTGGATCATTGCTGGAAACAGATGGACAATGTAAGTGAGGAAAGAGGAGGGAGGAGGTTTAAGTAGAAAAATGTAGTGTTTAGTGTAAATCTCGTCTGCTCAGGACAACCGGCTGCTTTCGTCTCATAACTGTTTGCATGAGGAATGAAAGAAATGCTAACAAAGGTAACGGAAGCACAAATAGGATCCACTTTATTCCCTGTTTCCATGCATTACATTATTAAGACAAGAATAAAGTATACCATTTCTGGGTACTTATATTTGTTTTTATTTCAGTATATTCTCAGAGGCTTTTCTTTGCTATAATGTTCCAATTAATAGAAAATATAATATTGAAACATATGTTTCTGACTGAGAAAAGACAGCTGGGTTCTTTTCTTCTTCCTGGCAAGCTTCCCAGGCTGCAGGGACTAAGGACAGGGGCCAAGACCAGGAAACACAGTCAAAAAAACACACATACACAGAGACCTCAGCTCAGATCAACCCCTCCCACAGCAAGGCAAAGCCCATGTGCCACATTTGGCCCCTGACAGCCTCTCCTTTGGCTCCTTAAGGGCTCCAGAGAAAAAGAGAGAAGGGAGAGAGAGATTCCATTTGTTCACTTCTGAGGTCATTCACTTGCGTGAGCAGAGTTATTTTATACCAGTCTGCTTATAACAAGACCTATACTTAATCACAGCAACTCCGGAAGAGCTAAAAAACTAATTATTCTTTGTTAAATTAGCCAATAATGCATATCTTTTTGCATTTTCTGGCTTGTAGCCCATTAGTTGAGTTCACTGCTGCACAATAAGTTGAGAATGTTTCAGTGTGTGGTCTGTATGACTTTAATGGTGACTACCTGGTGACTGGACTGTAATGTCTCAGCTATTCACTGTGTTTCCTTTGCTACTAATGTAACCCAGATGGCCTGGCAGGAAATAAACTATCTCCCTCTCTGATTCATCTCCCTCTCATTCACATATTTTGTTCAGTTGTTTTTACTGAGACATGAAATGGAGACAGTGTGAAAATGTTATATAATCTTTGTGTGTCTTGATTTACTTAAAATTGGGCATTTATTTTTCTCTCTTTTAGAGTAAAAGGAAGTTTGAAAGAGAGTGTAGAGAAGCAGAGAAGTCCCAGGTGACCTACGAGCGGCTAGATAATGACATCAACGCCACCAAATCAGAGGTGGAGAAGGTAGGAAGCCCCCCGCCTGCAACACCACTGCTGTAAATGGTGTTATTATCTGTAAGATCTGCTGTGATAACAGTCTCAGCCTGTATGTGTCTTGTTTGTGGTGTTGAAGCCACATGATGACTGCTAAAACATGACTTTCTCTCCTTTTGAAAAGGGAAAACTGTTTTTATTTTAGATGCTGCACCAATTTGCATTACACAGACTGCAGGTTGGTGGACATCAGTACGTGTTAATGTAATGCTGGTGTGTCTTTAACTGTTCAGGCCAAAGCCCAGTTCTACATGCGCACTCACGCAGCTGATGAGAGTAAGAATGAGTACGCCGCTCAGCTCCAGAGCTTCAATGGAGAGCAGTGGAAACATTTCCATAATGCCATACCACAGATCTTCAAGGTAACTCAAACACATTGAACCGTAGCTTCAAATCCATGCAGCGATTTACTGACAGTCACTCACTCTGAGTCACTGATTCTTTTTGATCTTTTTTTTTTTTTTATGACTTTTTAATGATCAAAAGTTGTTGCCTTCTAGGAATGTTTCATGTTCACAGAAAGTGTAGTGCTCTGTGTTAGTGACCCATTAAATGTTTAATAAGTGGCTTTAACTGATGTGCTAACCAGGTATCAATGCTTTCCAGTAAAAGGATCTGCTTGCGTGGGCTTGGACACGTGTGTGTGTGTGTGTGTGTAGTGTGTGTGTGTGTGTAGTGTGTGTGTGTGTGTGTGTGTGTGTGTGTGTGTGTGTGAGAGAGAGAAGTGCAGTGTGTGGCTTGTTACTACTGTTGATTCCATTTCCTGTGCTCTGTGTAACAGAATCTGCAGAACATGGATGAACGTCGGACAGTAAAGCTCGGGGAGACGTATCGAAGCTTTGCCGAGGCAGAGCGGAGAGTTATTCCCATCATCTCCAAATGTCTAGAGGGAATGGTTTTAGCTGCCAAAGCTGTAGACGAGCGAAGGGTAAGTGGAGGAAGAAAGGAAAAAGAGTGGTTATTGCTAACATCTTCAGAAATCTGTCAAACAGATAAGCTAATAGTAGTCTAGATGAGGGGTTGGTGTTTACTTAAAGACAGGAAAACTTATCCCCCCCCCCCTTTCCTTCCCACTTGTCCTGTGTTTATCCTCCCCAGGATTCGGCCATAGTTGTGGAGTCATTTAAATCTGGCTTTGAACCTCCTGTTGACTTCCCCTTCGAGGACTTCAGTCAGAATTTGAGCAGAACGGGCTCAGATGGTACCATCAGCAACACGCCCAAAGGAGACAGAGACAGAGATCGAGACGGGGCGCCGGGGCCACGATCCGACCCGAAGCACGCCATGAGCAGAACCAAGAACAAGCTCTGGCTGTTTGGGAAGAAACCAAAGGTACAGGGAGCAAGGGATGCTTGTTGTAGCTTCAAAGTCTTTCACCCGCCCCTACATTAGCTTGTTCGTGTTAGCCTATTAAATATGGACTGTAAAAATTAAAGTCTCTTACTTCTCAGAGGAAATGTAAAATATGCTACAGGCCTGGATTTATATACAGTACCAGTCAAAAGTTTGCACACACTTACCCATTCATATGAATAGTTGACTGTGTGATGTTCGCATGCTCATTCAGTATGATTGGCTGGTTGCTGGTAGGGATTTCCCATTCATAAAGGTTTCTGCGAAGTGCGCTGTACACAGTGATGTGCGAGCACGTGGCTCAAACATCCAGGACTGTGCTAAAAAGAAATAAAACTTTCAACTTACAGATGAACCTTCACTGGAAATAAGCTGTTATGTACCCATAATCCTTAGTTTATATTCAGTTTAAAAAAAAAAAAAAATTCTATAAGGGCTCTCCATAGTGACCTGTACATATATGCGCAGCGCTCGGACTTTATTAGTAACTCATTCTATTTTGGCCATCCCTGCCCTCATCACACATTTTTCTCTTACAGAGTCATTTTTATTTTGTTGCATATTTTGCAGATTCCCTCATATTATTCACTTCCTCTAAACCAAGATTGTATTCTCAGCTTGTGTTGAGTTGGGTTTTTTTTTGTCACCTTTCCAGCAACAACACCCTCAAATGCTTCCTCCAACACGCTCCTCGGACCTTGCCCCTCTCTCAATAAAGAGTGTGTTGGTCAATCATTAACCATCTGCTGTTGGTTTACGTGAGCGTCATCAGCTTCCTCTCAGGATCAGGAGCCTGTGTGATGGATAGGGTGTGTTTTCGTTTGCACAGACCAGCTTAATAGTTTTAGACTACGCACCCGAGATTTTCACGCATTATTTTGGTCCAAAGTGGAATTTTTAAAAACCTTTTTAAAGATCATGAGCATTTCTTAAGCATGTTAATGTACAATGTTTTAATTTGGCTCACTTGTTTTCAGCAGAACCCTACCAGCTTTAGACAGAAAACTGATCTCAGTTTGGAATAAATATGTCAGGTTTCATGTCAGGTTCCAGCGTTCATTGAGATAGATTTTCAGGACAGTTGATAAGTTACATGTGGAAGTTGTTGGTAGATCTCTACAACAAAATGTGGTTATCTGTGCTCATCAACGTGTTCAAATGTGGATGTATTAGGAGAAAAGATGCCGTGCTCCAGGATGGCTGAACCACTTAAGGGCTCACATGCAGAGCTTGTACCAGTAGAGTGGGAAAATACCCCTTCCATCTGGATTAGGTCTTGTTTATTAGACTGAATGGATTGGTCGATTAATTGAAATTAGCTTCTAATGCTTATTAAAAGCATTTTTAGGGAGTTGGATGTTAGAAATGTGCTCTTTTAAGGCGGTGACTTGTTAAATGGGACCATGACTGAACTCTGTCCCCCAGAGCTAAAACAACCATCAGGAGAAATACTGCACCATGAATCCAATGTCATCCTGACCTCTGGCTTTGTCCTCTCTTCCTGCTCCTCACCAGTCCCCCTCCTTTTCTCCTCCTCCACCACCTTCCTCCTCCCGCCGCTGGTCCACCTCCCACTTATTCCCTCCAGCCCGGTTTAGTTCCGACCTTGTCAGCCACTACTTGTCTGAGATAAAGACTACAGTACCCAGAATCCCACAGAATTTGAGAGGCCTGAGGAGAGGGGTGAGACACGAAGTAGTGCTGTAGTGTGTTTGAGTGAGGCAGGTTGATGTGATATTTGCTACAGGATGTCTGCAGGTGCTGTGAGTTAATCTCAGTTTCTCCTTAAATGAACGGAAAAGGACCCTTTCAGTTTTGACCTGGATGGTTTTAATTGGACTATTTTCAGAAAGAGTTCAACTTTTGCCCTCGATTGATTAATACATCAAGCCTTTATATTGTAATTTGATTTGAGAAACTTGCAGACACTCTGAAGTATTATTTCTTCCACTCATTTCTCTTTTTTCTGTTTTCTCTTACTCCCTTTACCTCCACCCTCTACTTTCCTATCTCTTTCTGTTGTTATGTGTGTAATTCTTTTGCTCCTTTCATTTATAAGACAGAGTTTTGCTCTAATCCCAAGATGGAGGATCCTTGGTGATTGATGGTGTGCTGGCATATGAGGGATTTGGAGGGTATTTTTGGCATTATGGTGTTTTGAGAGGTAAAAAAAAACAGATGCCAACATCAGATGTGTTGCTCAGATGTTGGTCTGTAGTTTTGTGTGTGTGTGTGTGTGTGTGTGTTGCTCTGCTAATGGCATCATTAAGCTCTCAAACAGAGCTTTTTGCTCTCACAAGCTTTAACACAAACTTGTAAATAACATTGCGACTCTGTGCCAGTGCACGATTGGCTTTTGACTGGCAGTTTTTTGTTTGATCTACTACATTTATCACCTGACTGCCGAAAATATTTCTCACTTTGGATAGATGTATCCAAACAGGGGAAATTGGGGAATAGCATAGGAAGACACTTAAAAGTGTTCTGCTGAGTTTAAACAAACAGATGTTGGGTTTTTAACTGCTTTTTATAAATTCTAGACAAATTCTGACAAGCACTCGGAGACAGTGGGAAGAAGAAGAAAAAAAAACCCTTTCTAACAGGAAGAAACCTCCAGCAGAACCAGGGAGGGGCAGCCATCCACTGTGACCAGTTTGGGGGGGGGGGGGGGGGGGGGGGGGGGGACAAAAGGTGGGAGAGAGCCAGAGATGAATTGCTAATGATTAACAGTAGTGGTGTATAAACACAGAGAGTGAAAAGAAATGAGTTAAGAAGAAATGCCCAGTGCATCATGGGAAACCACCACAGCAGCCTAGGCCTATTGCAGCGTAACTAAGGGAGGGGTCAGGGTCACAGACTATAAACTTTATTGAAAGGTTATTCCCTGTTAACAAATTCTGTCCTGTCAAGGACTGGCTCAGGACCGGCTCAGAGTCCATAGTCAGACCCCTGATCAAGATGGCAGCAGCAGCAGCAGCAAGCCCAGTTGTGTCATTTACTGTGCATGTGCAGTATACTGCAGATCAGTGATGGTCACCTTTTTTTCAGCCATGCTTGTTTGCCTGTTACTGCCACCTGCTGTCAAAAAGCAGAGCAGCATGAAACCAGCAGCAGGATGCAGATACGGTCATGCAGCTCATTGTTGCACAAATACATGAATTACAAAAAAGGGCATTTAGGATATTTTAACTACACTGACATTTTTTCTGCTTTATATACTCTATACTATATGCTGCACAATGGGAGAAGCACCTGTAATTTCATTATATGTGACATGTAATGACATAGTGATTCTGCTTTTGATATAAATTCTTTGTTTTTGTTCTTTGCCTTCATTAATCAACAAAAGTCATACTTATGAAAAACTTTTGCTCCATGGAAAGTTGTGTAACTTTGCACCAAAGAGAAACAGGAGTGTTGTGTACCCAAGAAAGCACAAAACTCTATTAGGAGGAACTCGTTTCACTTGAGAAAGAACATAAATATGCAGTGCTGCGTATTTTGTGACGCTGTTACTGTGTTTAGTAAACATGAAGTCTTCGACTTTCTGGCCACGCTGAGAACGCACACAGTAAACACATCCAGTAACCAGTGTGAACTCTACTGACAACTAACCAGCATCCACTGTTGTTCTCTTCTTTTTTTTTTTTTTTTTTTTACTGTAATGGTTAATGCGTAACGGCTCAGTGGTCAATGAAGATGGTAAGTGAGTCTGTGTGAGTATGTAGACTAGTATTCTTAAGAAGACCCAGCAGTGTAGGTGCCAGTACATCTAACCTCACCATGTAGAACTCCCTTAGTGCCCAACACACGGTACATAACCCAGTAGTGATGGTTAGGCACTTCCTCTCGAGGTAGAAAAGATTTCCTGTTGTCTGTCAGAACAACAATACATGTGGATCCTCATGAATACAGAGTTCCTCAGTTTTAGAGGAACAGGTGTTAACAGCTGTTACTGTCAGCTGCAGGGCTTTAGTCTGTCCTGGCAGGTATATTATGTTATATATAAATTATTACTATTTAGCTTCAGTTATTGCTTTAAATATATATATTTTTTTGTCTTGGAATTGGTAAAGCAGTCTCACCACAACTGCTTCCAGGGTCATGAACGGACTTTCAGTGACAACTTCACAGCTAACACAAATCCAGTTTCCATGTTTTTCATCTGAACTGTGATGCTGTTTATCCTGATAGATTATTTTGGTGTGAGTTGCCCGGTCAGTCAGATGAAGCTTGCAGCTAGCTAACATTACAGTTCAGTGTTTGCATACCGTCACGCTGCCTCTGTCACAAGCTTCTGCTGCACACTTTCTTCTGCAGAATGAAAGTTTGGCTGATATAGTTCAGGAGGTAATTCCTCCATGAAATGGCTCACAGCAAGGTTTGTGGGAGGGTGTTCAGTAACTGGGTCATGATTTGTGGATGTAGATGGTGTTGATTTTTGGGAACGTTAAGCACCACAAGTTAAGTGTCATTTAGTTGCCTTCTTTTTGAAATAAGGCAGGCATCTCTGTGGCCA
The DNA here is from genome assembly GCF_007364275.1 of Archocentrus centrarchus. NCBI lineage: Eukaryota > Metazoa > Chordata > Actinopteri > Cichliformes > Cichlidae > Archocentrus > Archocentrus centrarchus. The sequence continues at coordinate 7,856,706 of NC_044349.1, read as the reverse complement.
GTGTCTCGAGAAATAGGCGACTCACACCAAAACGTTCTAGATGGATAAATATCTCAGCAGGTCAAAAATATGTGAATTTCTATCCTTTAAAAATTCTCAGAAAGAAAAAAATGTGAACATTTTCATGACAACTGAACAAATTGAATTGCTGATGAAGCTGTTTTAACAGTTTCTGCATCAAAAGCTTCAGAAAGGTTGCTATCCTCACATTTAATGTTAGGCTTGAGCTGCTTATTTACACAACAAACCAGGTCAAACTGCAGCATCTGGCCTCCTAATGGAAATAAGTCGGTGCTATAATTCCATCTTAGCAGAGAAGCAAATACAATAAGCTTTGTTCCTTCTGTCATGCTTTCTGGGGATCATTCTCTGACATGAGTGATCTACAGTTAGTCAGTTCTGTGACAAAGTCTGTTCCTGTTTTTTCTTCCCCAGGCACCGTCTCTGGAGGATTTCAGCCACTTACCTCCTGAGCAGAGGAGGAAGAGGCTGCAGCAGAGGATCGACGAACTCAACAGAGAACTTCAGAAAGAGATGGATCAGAGGTAAGAAGATGCTGGCCAAGAAATCAATCAAGGAGTACAGTCACCATCATATATGTTCATCCAGCATCAGCTGGTAAACTAGAGAAGCTGCAGCAGAGTATGGAGCTGCTTACTTTTATGGCCCTCAAACTGTTTATCATCAGTCTGCTTCATAAGATTGGTTGTGTGTTGCTGTCAGAGATGCCCTGAACAAGATGAAGGATGTGTATGAGAAGAATCCTCAGATGGGAGACCCCAACAGCCTGCAGCCGAAAATCTCAGAAACCATCTGTAACATGGAGAAACTGCGCTCCGAAATCCACAAAAATGAGGTAAAGAAAGGAGAGGAAAGCTGGATTAGAGTCATATTGTGTTTGTTATTAACAACATGCACATTTCTGGCCATAGAGCACCACTCAAAATGCATAGCAATGAACTGTCTTTCTCTCTGACAGACGTGGTTGTCTGAGGTGGAAGGAAAGCAAAGCTCCAGAGGAGACAGAAGACACAGCGCTGATAACCACCACCATGCTCCTCAAGGCAGAGAGAGGTATGCTGTGATGATCGAGTGCACACGTTCAGCCTTTTTTTAAGAAGCATGTTTCACTTGGCTAAAATAAAATCTTTTTCCATTTTTTTTTTTTTTCTCTAAAACATGTTGACTGTATATTTCCACCTGCAGAAAATCTGTACTTTTGATGCATGTTGGCTCTTGTTTGTAAATCACATACAAGTGTGGGTCAGTCCTGCACACACTAAGCTCACTCCTCTTCCCTTCAGTCCTGAGGGCAGTTACACAGACGACACCAGCCAGGAGCATCACACCCCTCATCACCGGCCTGCTCCTGCGCAGCCTAGCCATCCCAACCCGGATCCTCACGAGTTTGACGATGAGTTCGATGATGACGACCCTCTGCCGGTCATCGGACACTGCAAAGCACTCTACTCATTTGACGGTAAGCACCAACAAGTCTTACAGCAGATGCAGTCTGAAATGAGTCAGGAAAGAATTGTAGGACACTGAAATAAAGGACAGTGTTTAAAGTTGAGCAGAACGAGGACAGGACAGCAACAGATTATGTCCTCAAATGTTTTGGAGCACTTCAGTCACAGATAGAAGATTATGCGCCAATAGAAAAACAAGCGTCACATTTCTGTACGAGTTTAAGAGCAGAATTGAGCCCCATGCGGTTTAATTGCCCTGTTTTTGTTTGACTCACAGGTCAGAACGAGGGGACGCTGGTGATAGCGGAAGACGAGGTAAAGCTTTGAGTGATTTGAAAACTCGTCCATAACGATTCGCGGCTGGAGTCATGGGAAAACATGACATCTCGTCTCTCTGTCTCCAGGTTTTGTACATCATCGAGGAGGATAAAGGTGACGGGTGGACGCGGGCGAGGAAGCAGAGCGGAGAGGAGGGCTACGTTCCCACCTCCTACGTAGAAATCACGCTGGAGAAAAACAGCAAAGGTGCCGTCACCTACATCTGACGCTCCACTGTCCTCTGTCTGTCATTCTCTCCGTGTCTGCCTGCTTCTCAGTGTAACACCACTAAAAGGAAAAGAGACAGCATCACTGTGAACATCTGCATGGACTACTGTCATCTGTTTGCCTGGTTTCCATCCCACCTCTTCATCCTCATGTTTGCTCATTCTTTTAACCCTGTAATCACTCGTCTTCCTCTCATACCTGCGATGTTTCTGAGCACGAACAGGAAGAACTCGTGTTTTGGCCTTTGAGTGATTTGCGTGTTAAATATGAGGCATTTCTGTGCTCGTCCACTACTGTTTGAGCATTGTATGTAAGCTACACTTCTTCTTATAGATCCAATGAATTAAGATTGTTTTATATTATACATTAGAAAGAATTTATTTTTATTTTAAGAGTTATTTTAATTATTATACTGTCAATTATTTTTAACTGGAGATGATCAGAGTCTGATTTTAAACTCTTTATGTGTCAGTGTTTTTTCTTTTTGTTTCTTTTTGTTTTATTAATGAAATATGCTGCATTTAATTTGTTTTTCTGTCTGATTTCTGTGTGTGTGTGTGTGTGCACACGTGTGTATGTGTGTCTGTGCAAGTGCATTTTTTGTGCCATCATACTACAGATTTGTCTCAATTGTTACTGAAAAGGATCTGGATAAAATCTCCACCCATCAGTTTTCTAGCTGTTGATGGAGTCGGGCTCATTTAGTCTCCTTCACTGGTGTAAAGAAGTAGACAAAGCCAGAATTCTTTGGAATTTCTCCATCAGCAGTTCCTTTGAACACTAATTTCCCATGCCCCACTGGTTCCGATGTTATTTTCTTAATCAGCTGGTCACTGCAGTTTTTAACCCAGTCTTACCTAAATATAACAAAGGCTGTAGTTTTTAGCAGAAAAGGAGAAAAAGTTCATTTATCAGGCACTACTTACAGTGGGCTCCACTTTGGTGGGGCACCTTTAAACCCCACCAAAGTGACATTGCGTCCCTACAAACTTTTCTCCTCTGTGACTAAAACACAAACGTCCCTGACTTCAGTCGTGTCTGAGTGTAAAGTGGTGCAGCTTATGTGTGGTGGTGTGCTTTTATTAACGGTCTTTCTCCTCTATGTGACTGCAGGTTCCTGAGGAGCCCGCAGAGTGGCCGGGCGGTTTGATTGGCTGGTGGAGGGCTCATGCTGATTGCTGATTATTGGTGGTTTTGGGGGGGTAGGTAGGGAGGGGTGACCGAGAAAGAGAGGAAAAGGGAGAGAGAGGCAGAGGAGGTCAGAGATGAGGTGGGATGCTAGGGAAGTTTGCATGCCTGCATGCTCACACGTCCATAAGCAGCAAAGCATTTGGGGGCTTTAAGAGGAGGGAGGCAGAAGAGTTGATCCCAAAGCTATGAACACGCAATAATAGATTTATTATCTTCATGTAAGATACAAATCCAGCTCTGAACTGTGGACCATTTGGCTTTCAGAGCAGGAAGTGGCAACTACAGCAGTTTATTAGGTACACCAGGCTCGACTGGATGCAGTCCTGACATAAACTCATTATGGTTACAATGTTCAGTTTATGCTCAAACTGAAGAGGGCTCCATCATAAGCAGCTTTGATAAAACCTTTTATTTGTGCACTAGGCTACTTTCTCTTTATGGACCTTAATGCTGAACTCTGCTCCGTTCTGATCTTCTTATATTGATGGGTCACGGGTGTCATGTACCTGGCACTGAGATCCCAGACTTTAAAAACCTTTTTTGGTCCACACAGGATTAAGCTTTTTATTAGTTAAAATTTCGTTTTGGCTTCGTGCTGTGAAAAGGATAACTTGTTATCCTGTTAAGCAAGTTATCTTGCTTTAATAAATTAAGTTAGTCTCTACTGTTTGGAGGAAAGTGGTACAATTTTTCACTTAACTAATGCTAAATTTTTATTTATTTTTTTTTTTTAAAGTACCCTTCAAGTAAGAATTCTCAATTCACATATTCCCCCCACCCCCCAAAAAAAGAAAAGGAAAAAAGGTTTAATTACCCACACACGCACACATTTTCTCCCAGACTTTGGATCCAGCTTGAGGTAAGCTGTAAAAACCAGCAGACATCAGAGTCAACATCAGGGTTCCTTATCTTTCAGGGTCAGGTACTCATCCAGCATTTGCTGCCACTAACAACAGTCAGTCCTGCACCGCTCTTACTCACTCCTGTTCTCATCGTTATCTGTGCTGTGTTGGTGATGTCTGCCTGCCTGAGCCACTCTGCTCCTCGCTGCCTGCCTTCACTCTCATACAGTCGCATGTTTTGTTTTTTTGTTTTTTTTAAACGTGTCAAATACAATCCGGTGTCCTTTTTCTTTTTTTTGTTTGTTTGTTTTTTTGTCCATCTGTGCCTGTGTAACTCCGGTTCTGTTGTGTGTCGAAATGCCACATTGTTCCAGCATGAATGTGATATTATTTATTTGTTTTAAGGTCTCCGAGCTGCTCATTAGGCAGATAGCAGGACTATCAGGCAAATACAGGACCTCTCTTCGCTCTTTCCTCCTTTCTGTTTTTTCTCCTTCCCTTTTCTTCGTGGGTTGCGATTCCACCAGTTGACCAGCAGATGGTGGCCTTCCTTCACCAAACCACAGCTCAGCTCTATCCGGTCTGTGCCTCGACACCAAACTGAGGAGGAGGAGCTCCGGTATCTTTGCAATTAAGACTCTGCCTTAAATCTTCACCTTGTTTTTCCTGTGGATGGACTTTTTTCACACACACATCTGGATGTGTCTGCTTTTCCGCTTGACTACATCTCCCATTAGCCACCTGGGCTCACCTCTCACCTCTTTGGAGGACTTCCATGAAGAGTTTTCCCATGTAATCGGTTGTACATGTGAATGTGATGACAGACACGCAGGTATCAGCGACATGTACGCACACGTATGGAAAGCCAAACAGGTCACAAACTGCGTGTTAGTTTGGCACATTTGGCTTTCCATATGTGCGAACATATTAATGTGCGTTTTTGTTAGTTTTTACCATTGAAATGATTTGTACATATTAACATCTGTCATGTTGAATGTGTTTCCGTGGTGATTGTTTTTAGGTTTGTTGGCCCTTTTTGTGAGAGACAACAAGGTTTGAATTGAACCGATGCACTTTGTCCTAAAGTACTACAGCATTTGAATCTATCAGACAGTGACTAGTTGAATGAATGAATGGTGAGAGATGTGAGCTTTCTGAATGACCCCTGTGTAGAAGTGAGAAACACAAAGCTCGAGTTTCTCTTGGTGGTTTTATACTCTTTTTGTAACTCTCTTTGAGCAAAGACGGACATCTTTGTGCATGATTTTGTAGTCTTTGAATTCATTAATGTTTTTTTTAATGGCCCACTACATCCTCTGTTTAATAGACTAACACAAATACACACCTACTGTTTAACATTAAAAAGCCTCTAATGATTCTTCTCACATGATATAAGTGTAGACCGCAGGTGGCCGTGCTTTCGTTGTAATCTGTGTTTCTTTGATGAAGCTGTGAACTGTGCAGAACAATGCTGTAGATGTTGTTACTTGAACTTTTCTCCCACCCTCTTCACGCCACGGCTGCCATCTGTGACCATTCTACGGTGAACACTGGAGGATTAGTTGGATATTTTTGAGAAACCATACTTCCAGGACTTCCTCAATGTACAGACTGATGATGGTATCAGCAAATAACTTTTTTTTTTTTTTTTCCCCCAAAAAATTATTTTTGCAGTTTCCTCCATAGTGACTCATTTGGTTTGACTTACAAAAATGGCACAAACAAAAGTAACTACACTGCTCAAAAAATTAAAGGAACACTTTGAAAACACATCTGATCTCAATGGGAAAATTGGTCGGGACCAGTCAATAATATCACTTCCTTCATCCTCCAAGAACTGTCTGCATACTCTGCACTTGTCAATTTCATTAACATCAAAGCAGCTCAAACTGATTATCCCCTCTAATTAACTGACCAGATCAATATCTCAGAAGTTTATCTGACTTGATGCTATACTCTGATCAAAAAGTGTTCCTTTAATGCAGTGGTTCCCAAAGTCAAGAGCACTACGGCCCCCTTAAAAACCATAAAATTCCAGAGGGCACCCCCCCGGATCATCTGTAAGCGCCTTCCTGTAAAATTATCTCTGCTAGAAGCCAGTGAGAAAGTGATGTATTTCCTTAAATATTTTATTAAAAAAAAAAATATATATATATATATATACAACACAAGCTGTCAGCTATAAATTGCTAATACTACCCAGTCATATGTAAAGTGCTAATGCCAATAATGCCAATATGTGACCCACTTGCTACTGTTACACAAACTTCAATACAAGAGCATTAAATTTAGGTCAGAGTAATGAGTACTATCACAAACTAAACACCTCCTATTACCAGTTTTAATTCAATTTTTTATATTAATAAATACATTTATATAAATATGTAACTATGCATACTTTTCAAACTGAATTTCTGTTACTACTGCATTCCTCCTGCAGTACCTTCGGGGCCTATGGCCCACACTTTGGGAACCACTGCTTTGTTTTTTGTGTTAGCAGTGTATCCATTTCTGATACCTTACAAACAAGCGTGATTCATTAGAGCTTTTTGCTTTCTGTACATATGACCTTATAGACCAGCTGCAATCAGTATCCCAGTGACTCCCTACAGTTTTGTTTTTTGTTCATGATGTAAACAAATTTCTGCGTGAAAGCAGTCAAGACTGCAAATAATTGTTTTTCATCCTTCAATAACAGTTTCTGATAAACCAGTTGCAACCAAATGCAAGATGTTTGACTTCTAATGATATAAAGAAGAGCGAAAAAAAAAAAATGTTCACATTTGAGAAACTTGAACAAGTGAATGTTCCCTTGATTGTTTCAGCATTAAAACTAATCCTCTTGCCTCATGCCGTTATCCTCGGGCACAGTTGTGAGGGTGATAAACTTTGACGGGGACATGATTAAACATTTTTATGCTAATTGAACATTTGTGTCGTAGAGCTTTTTTATAAACGTAAGCATGTCATGCTTAACTAGATGGTGCGCTCCAACTGCTACACTTTGGTTTGGCTCAAAGTCAGTTTGTAGTGTGCCGTCCCTTTAAAACTGCTGAGTGATGCAGCAGTTTATACACCAAAATCTTAATATACGTATAAAACTGTGTATTCTAATGGACACTGTGCTGTAACTGAATATAATGCAAAAGTACTAAATAACAAAGGAGCTTTGATGCTATAGTAAGTATAAAATCTGCAGTAAATTCATGTACACTTAGGGGTTTTTTGTTTTTTTTACTGTGAGGTTGGTGCTGTTTACCACCCAGCAAAAACCGTGATCTCCACATTCCTCTTTAAAAAAAAAATAAAAATAAAAAATCACCACGTGTGTCCTGTGGAAACTTTATACTCAGCAACCATGTAAAGATACTTTCCAGCTGTTTAACCCTTTTATTTAAATCAGAAAAAAAATGCAAGAACAGCGGGTACAAAGTGTCTTAGCAGGATGTTAACATGTAAATCTGTTTTTTTTTTTTACCATGTTGTAACCAATTGCAGTACTTCTTTTCTGTATTGTTGTGCACATCTTTTTACTTTGAATGTCGTTGGACACTTTGAACAAAATGCTTTTTCTTCTTTCAGAATATTGTTCTAATAAAATAAGCAGCATTGAAAAGAAGTTGTTTCAGTGGAAGTTTGTGGAAATAAAAGAAGCAGATTTTAGTACAATGACGGTGCACATGTTCTCCAGATCATGCTCACGATGTTTATTTCATCTTACCACAGTTCATAATAATATAAACATTAAAATTCATCAGGATCTTGCTTTTTTTTCTTTTTCTTTTTTTTTTTACAGTCTTCTACAGAAAGTATTTACAGTCTATTATTAACATGCTTTAAATATGTACAGCTTTAACATCTCAATTATTAACATAGTTCCATCATTTCTGTTTGTGTGTGTGTGTGTGTGTCTGTACAAACACACAAAAGCAGACCTGTGCCACATTTCACAGGTGCACACAGTTTGGATCATAGCTTTCTGCTACTATGTGAAGCTGGTAAAAATGACTAACTGTGGGTTCCTTCTGTCATCTGCTGACTGAAAGAACTGCTCATCTTAAATATTTGTCTCTTGTAGCCAGCTGAGGGGTGTTTGGACCAAATAGCCACACAGATTTAAAGTGCCCTTATTATACTTTAGTTTTTCCCATATATATCAGTGTGTTATTTAGGTTTGAAAAGTTACAAAGGCCATGCCAGACAGTTTGTTTAACTGCTGTAAATGCCTGTTTGTGGTCCTGGCTTTTACTTCTGTTACATATCAGTGTTACTACATACAGCATAATGCCAACCTACAGGCTAGTTTGGCACGCTCTCTGACTTGACTAAATCCATATAAAGCCAGCTCCACAATAGCAGGAGCATCCCTGTTTAGTGTTAGCACAGTGCAAAGCTAATGAGGCCAACATTATCACTCTTCTGCTTCATTTTAAAACAGCTGAATGCCCAATAAAGCAATTATGACACAAATGCAGCACTTGTCCATCATATCCATCCTTTTTCTTTATCATGCATTCAGGAGTCACGGCTGTTGTGACACTTCAACCTGCTACTATACACCGATGACATCGAGTAATGTCATCTGACAGAAAAACACACGCAGCCATCTCAAAGAGAGCACTGCAGACAAAGGCTAAAACACAGCTGCTGCAGCAATGACCCAGAATTTGATTTTGGGCTTGAAGAAAAAAAAAAAAACACATTGACTGCAAACAAGAATGAAAGCATTTTAAATGTTAGAGGAGTAGACCCTGAACAGGGCTAACACAGAGAAGACAACCACACTTACAGTCAGTTGAGAAAGACTAGTTCACCTAAAGTATGTGTTTGTTGGGGACTGTAAGGAAACCCACACTGGCACAGGGAGAACATGCAAACTCCACACAGAAAGGCTCACAGGTGCACCACTGCTTTCTTGTTCCTCCCTGTTGTTACACCCTGATGATTTTTTTAAAAAAAAGCTTCACTACTAAAAATAGTTGTTACTGTGTTGCTGTACTTCTTGCTCATCAAAACAGCGTGTACTTTTGTCACACACAGCTCTACATCACTCACACTGCATTAGTGTGTTCAAATCCGTATGACAGCTGGGATAGGCTCCCCGTGACTCTGAATTAGATAAATGGAAGAACACACGTGCTAGCACCAGGTTGGACCCCCCTCTTGCCTTCAGAGCTCAGTGGGATTCAACAATCTAGAGATTTTGAGTATGCCTTATTAAAAAATGTAAAAACACTCAAACATGTTTGAGATGGTGCCATCACTTTTTAGTCTTGTGTGTTGTGACAGTAGTGATGTTTTTGTAGCTTTCCAGTGTTTTATTTGACTGAACCCATCAGGCAAACTTGGGATTTGCTATATTGGGCTGCATAATTAAAGCTGACCTGACTGGACATCTGGGGAAGCATTACATGGATAAAATGAGCCTGGCTGTGGTTCACATTGCATCAGAGGACATATACATAAAGGTGAACTTTCCCCCTGTAGTGCCGCTGGGCGCCTTCAGCAGCCATTCCTGTCCCAGTTTTTCAGTGTTTTGAGTTCCTCCTTATCAGTCAGTGAGTACAGCTGCAGCAGATCACGTCTGATCCCGCAATGCATTCTGATTCGCTCTCCGATCACTTCCTGTCTTTTTCTGGGACGTTGCTTTGCTCCGTTCTGCTGCGTCCAAACTGTGTTGTGTGGATTTGTTTGGAAGAAGTCAGATTATGGTTTGAGTGGTAGACGGAGGCTCCAGCTTCCGTGACAACGCAGTGAGGATGAGGTTGAATTTGTTGTAGCGATCTGATTGGTTGACTGCAGCTCCGCGGCTTCCCCAGAGCAGCCGCAGCTGAAAGTCCGTCTTAAACACTTCGAGCAGGTCTTCATCGCACTGAAACCCTAAAGAACAAAACACACAAAAAGATTTTATGATTTTTTTTTTTAAAGGAATACATGACACCTGTTTAGATTGAATTGTCATCTAATTGTGTTTACCTTGTAAGATCTTCTGTGCATTGGCAGTGTAGCTCTGTGCATTGTGCGCGACATCGCGTGCAGCCTCCAGGTGGCGCAGCATGATGTCACAGCCCTGGTCACTGGTCTCCCAGAGCTCCACCCCCTCAGGTGCAATCGATGGACGCTCCATCAAAGTGAGGAGAGGCAGGAGGAGGGGGACACAGACCACTGGAGGAGAGGAGACTGCAGAAGAGTGAGAGGAGATTAGCAGTTAGCAGAACAGAGCCGCTTCTGAGGTCAGCCAAGGAAGAACACACTGTTTGCTTCTACTTTTACTGCAGCAACTCAGTGCATTTAGGCATGTAGACATGGTCAAGGCGAGCTGCTGAAGCTCAAATTGGGAAGAAAGATGGATGAGGTATGCCTCTGTGCTCTCTGACAATCAGATTTGGTGTTTGGATTACATTCATATATATATATATATATATATATATATATATATATATATATATATCACACGTACACAGACACACACACACACACACACACAGAGACTTCCAGAGGGTCTAAATGATGATTTGGGGTCATTTCTTTTCTCTTTTTAGGAAACTGTGCATATTATGAGCTGTTATCAGTGACTGCAGGCTGTGTTTGTCCTCTTACCTGTGCCTTCATACAGACTCTTGTAGAAAGGTTTGAGTGTTTTCTCGTAGCTGATAGCGGTCTGTGTGAAGTTCCTTCGTAGAGTCGTCCATGTTTCTTCCAAACGGCTGATCTGAATCAACAAACATCAACTCTAAGAGTCTCAAACTACAATTAATTCACTTTTTTTTTTTACATGTTAGAGAGATTTTTCCTGTATATCAACTGATTTTATGCTTTTTTGTAAGAAAAATGTTTACGATTATGATAATTTTGTGTGTGTGTGTGTGTGTGTGTGTTACCTGAGGCAGGTCCAGAGCTTTCATCAGAGCTGTGAAAGCAAACAGGTCACCGACTGTGTCCTTCAGCTCCATAGCAACCAGGATGATACGATTTAAAGTGGAAGCCCGCTCCTCCACACTGCCTGTACATCCCAGAATATCCACAGCAACACCTATTGCCATGGTGTGGTGCCTGGGAGACAGAGAGGAGAGAGAGGTGGATTACCAACACCACCCAACAGCAATGTCTGCTGTTTCTTATCTGATTGTCCAGTGGCGGTGCAGTATTCTAGCAACAAAAGTCACTATCTGGAGGTGGGACTTCCATAATGGGTTCCCCTGTATGGCATGTTTGATAGACAGGATGGTGCAATGGTTAGCCTAACTTAGCAGAGCACAGCCTGCGTGTCTTCTGTGAATGTGGGCCCTCAGTTTTCAGGCTCCTTTTCTGTGGAACCAGCTCCCAGTTTGGATTCAGGAGACAGACACCCTCTCTACTTTCTTTAAAAACGTTCCTCTTTGATAAAGCTTATGGTTAGGACCCTGAACCCTCCCTTAGTTACACTGCAATAGGCCTGTTGGGGGGCTTCCCATGATTCACTGAGTGCTTCTTCTTCACTCATCTTTTTTCACTGTTTATAGACCACGCTGCATTCAGTCATTAGTTATTATTAATCTCTGGCTCTCTTGCACAACATGTCTTTTGTTGTGGCAGGTGACAGATGGCTTTTTTGTAATGTTTGCCACATGCTTTATGAATCTTCTTGTTTGACTCTTTATTAGCTTTTAAAAAGGGGCTCAAGCTTAGAAAAAAAAAAAAAAAAACACTCGACACTGAACTCCAGTCATTCAACATCAGTTATGTACCTTTCCATCAGGTCCAGCCTGAGCCGTCGACCGTGTGGCAGCGTAACCAGCTCCAGACCGGAGGACACGCCCATCTGACCTTTAAGCTCTGGAGTCACCCCCAGTATCCTGGCAACCTGGTGGGCAGAAAAAAAGTTTTACAAGTTTCCTATTATAGTTTGTCACCCTGTGTCATTTTATCTGCCTGGTGCGTGGATGTGTGTCAATAACGCAAAACACTTTATTTGATTGTATCTGCGTCATGAAGCTCACTTTTGTGCAGCAGCATCATCAGGTGCAGGATGGAAATCTAATTCTCTATAGTGTGCGTGTGCGCGCACACACACACACACACACACACACACACACACACACACACACACACACACACACACACACACACACACACACACACACAGAGAGAGGAGCTGTGTGTCACAGCAGCAGTAAACATGTTTACCTCCAGATTAAATGCACATGTTGACTCCTGTCTGGTGTCAGTTTGATTTTCTCAGCATCTGTGTATGATGCTTATGTTTGTAGCACCACCTTCTGCTTAGTTATTATTAATAATAAACCATACCTGGGTATACAGCATTAGAAAATCATTTACTAAATTCTAAAACCATCATTTTCATCAACCATCTATTACTGCATGCATTGACCATATTGTACAGCTTTGTTTAGACTGATGTTCTTTACATATATTTGCAGGGTGTTAAATAGTTTGAATGAAGCAAATCTAACCAGTAACTGCTGTGATAGTTGATTCTTGTCATTTTTCAAGCAAAAGTCTCCCCTCAAAAGTCCCGATGTGTCACATCTGCTGCATTAAATGCATTTAGTGGCATTGGAAGCTTTCTTTGCAGTAGCTGCAGGAAGATTCGCTCACAGATACAACAGCACATTTTTACTGGTCGCCAGCATTCACAAACACCCCACAAACTTTAGGCTGATTCAAAACTGTGACATTTTTATATAGTTTGTCCACCAGAGGGCCCCTCAAAAGATTTTTTTTGTATGTTTGTTTGTTTATGTATCCACTAAATAATTAAAAAACAGCTCTAAAGTATTAATATTGACCTATATCTATCCAGACTGATCAGGCTGTTAAGTCTTATTAAAAAAAAAAACTAAACACAGAATGCTAATGAGATGATGAGACTGTGTGACAGAGCATATTGGCATTTGTAAAATAAATTGTGGTTTTTATATTTAGGGTTAGAATATGTCTCCAGGAAATGACTGTTTGTGTACTGTGATGTAAATTTTAGGATTCTGCTCTTCTCTGTGTTAAGCTGACCTGACTGAATGGAAGGCTTCATAGTATCATGTTTTGGCTTTATATAATCCTCTGTTACACGTTATCCTTTGCACTGAATATTCTGATTATATTCTGTGACCACGGTAGGTGGATAACTGGTTCCTATAGATGATTCTATGCTTGTTATTATCTTTGTCAAATACCATGCAGACTGCTTCTGTATTCTGTACTGCTGTTTGACCCCTTTGCAAAGGTATATTAAATCCTCATAAAGACGACCTGTTTGTGCAGATCGATTTAGTTCAGATTTCCATAACAGTACCTTGCAGTCGGCCATCAGCAGGTGTCTGGCTATGCTGTGGTGGTTGTGGCTGAGCACCAGCTCCTTTGCTCTCTTCAGAACCACCATCTCCAGGGGTTTGTTTTCTGGAGGCAGAAGTCGAGAGCCGAACTCCGCTGGTCTGAACGTAGACTCCGTCTCTATGATAGGACGCTGAAAACTACTCCTCTCTTTTTCCCTCCTTTTATCTTTCTCCTCCTCTTTCTCTGCCTCTTCCTCCTCTTCTTCACTGGTGTTCTCCAAGGCTGCAATGGCATGATGGTAGGAGCTTCTGTCCAGCCCTCTGTCTCCTGCCACCTCCTTCTCCCCCGTGTCATCTTCTCTCCCTGTCACTCCTTCTCTCTTCAGTCTCTCCACATAGCTGCAGAGTGTTGGCTGAGCTTCACGGCTGTGACCTGTGATAGGGTCAGGTAAGTCCAGTGTCTCCCACTCTAGAGGACTGCAGGACTTCAGGTCTGCAAGGCTAGGCTGCAACCTTTCACCCTGTACTGTTATTGCCTCTGAATCTGGACACTTAACAGCTTCAGCAGGTAAAACTACAGAACTGGAGGAGCAGTGAGAGTCTGCAGGGAGGCGCAGATGTTGGAATTTCAGGGGCTTCACTGGAGGAACAGGAGGACCTGCAATGGCTGTGGAATGACATACACATCCATCTCTTTATATTGGTGCATTTGAAAACAAAGAGTCCACATTGATGTATATATGGCGAGCAGATGTTATATATCCAATATAATAGCACATAAAAAAAGAAAAGATACAGAAACTAAAAGGTTACCTCCAGTACCCCAGGAAGAATCAGGGGTTTCTGCACATGCAGACTCCAGAGGAGGTGCAGCCAGGCTGGGAGAAGTGCGGGAGGAGTCTGCGATGTTTGAGGAGGTAGAGGTGGGAATTCTAGCCTGGAGGCAGGGGGAGCGAGGCCGCCTAGCCAGAGGCAACTTGCTGGGTTTGGGAGGCGGTTTAGGACACAGCTGGCTGTCAGAGCCCCGAATCGCCTGCCCTGGAGGAACACAAATGCCACAAAAGTTGCACAAAAGCTGTTTTTGCTGTTATACATTTATTACAAATATACAAAGATTTGGAGCTATTTAATATTTTAAGACAATATTGTTTAAATTCATATACAGTTAAAACTACAAATCAGTTAGATTTCAGATTTATTATCAGATTTTAAATTAGAGCAGAGAGCCACAGCAGAACAGTAAGTAAGATTCATTGGCTAACGTTCAAGCAACGGCAGGAGCAGCCAGTGAGAGAGTATTATATTACACCCACATACTTAGGAAGGGACAGCGGCTGATTAATTTTAAAACCCCCACATGGATTTTTATTGGCCTTCAGCAAGCACAACAGAGTTATTTTTAGCCAGATAATCAGACCAAACTGCCACTTTGTTTAGTTTCATTTATTTCTATACAATTCAGAGGTCTGAACAAAGGCTACATTTTTTCACCCTTGACTGTTATTCTTGCCAAATGATGCCTGTTCTCTCTGTTTTAGAACAAGCATAATACCTAAGGTCATTTACTGCACCTCTGATCAGCTACACTTTATATGTATAAACCATGTATTAAATCTTTACCTCCATCAAAAAAAGATTATCTGTTTGGCTCGGTGTACAGGATTTAAAAAACAAAACAAAACAAAAAAAAACAGATTTGCATGAAAATGTTCTTGGCATAAATTTGGCCAAGAGACGCAGCCTGGTCACATTCAGAGGTCACTACCTTTTGGATTTGCCCTGAATCTGGATCAGCTCTTCAGAAATACAAATCAAAAGAAAAATTGATGAAGAAAGTATCAAACTAAATCCCTGGATCAGGATGTTCTTCTGGGACGTCATTTAAACGAGCGGTGTAGGGAACCTTTAGTTTCAGTGGCGCTGCGGAGGCTTGGGGACTGATCGATAATTGCAGTCTTGTCTTGATTTTTCTGTTTGTGGTTTTACTTCTAGCATGTGTGCTGCTCTATACATTTTCTGCACTATGATCAAGCAAATCTGTTTATATAATTTTAATCATTCAAGGATCTTTAGTCATTTTCATTTTAGTTTAAAATTCAAAGTTAATACTGATGAAAAACGAAAGTGAAACAAGAAATAAAACCAAACATCTATTTTGGTTTAGTAGACTAGAATTGTTTGGTTAGCTTTCAATATTTATTTTACATATAGAACCAGTCAGTGCTGGTTCTTCTCCAAATTTTCCTACCTGCTAGAGGTTCTGCTGATCTCCGTGGCATAGAGGGGCTCAGCAGCGGCTCACTGCCTGTGCGAAACACCGGCGACTTGGGGTTCGAGTTGGCAAGGAGTGAGTCAGGTGTCTGCAGGGGCTGCGGTTTGGATCCTGAAGACAGAACAAAATAACAGAAAAGAAAACTGAGTTAAAAAGATAGAAGAGAAGACAATAAGAAGGTGGGTTAATTAGATTCAGCACTCCTAAAATGAGGCATTTGTTGTTTTTGAGATCTCATACACATTAGATTAGAATTTGTAAAAAAATCACATACATCAGATCCGGAAAAAAAAGCTTCAAAATGCTTCAAGCAGATAAGATCTAATAACATCTAAATGTGAAGGTGTTATAGCAGCTGAAGGTAAGCAAGTGGGGGGAAAAAAAGCTTATCATACAGGTGTAATGACAGCCCCTCTGAAAAGGTCGCTTACCAAGAGGCAGGAAGCTTTCTGATTGGTGCGCCTTGAGTGGGTGTCGCCGCTCCTGGACTTGATTGAGACTTGCTGGTTGGCTGCCACAGCGATCCTTTAACCTGGGGGAGCAGAACCATCAACATATTCACATATAAGCATCAAAAATATTTCTAATAATATACAATTCAAAAACAGAAGACCAGGTTATAAACACTAATCTCTGTCCTTAGAGCCTCTTTTCCATCTGTGTTCTGATCAACTCTCATCTATGTATTTATTATTCCCTCACAGCCGGTCTGCAATCTCTCAGCTAGATATGGAGCCCTTACATTATGCTTAATGAACTTGAATACACACAGGCAACACCTCTTTATTTATAGAGGACTTAATGATGCATATGGGACATGTGTATATGCAAACTTCAGCTTAAATGATGAATGTAAACAACTCAGTGCAGGGAGGAGAACCTTAAAAGCAGAAGGATGTGTAAGAGAAGGAGAAGGTATTTGGTCTGCAGCCAACCATCCACTTGCAGTAATAGTCTTATATTAATCAACTCCAACAAATCTCACGTGCTCAATGGAACAACAAACACACATTAGGTGTTAATTAGTGTGTTTGTGTGTGTGTGTTTCTAGAGTACGAACCTGAGCTGGCTGCCTCGGGCGATGCCGTTGTCCTGGCAGTGTGTGCTGTCGTGCATGGCCTGCGTGTTGTCGTATGTGTGTCCGTTGGTAATATTGAGGCTGAGGCGTTTCTGGTTCCGCCTCTCCAGTGACATCAGCTTCTCCCGATGACTGCTCGACAGTCCGTACTTTTCCTCTAAGCAGCGCAGCGGCAGCCCTCGGTTGATTGGCTGGAAGATGATGGCCCCTACCACCTTCATTGAGCAGGCAGAAGAACACACAAGGTGACCTAAAGAAACCTCAACATTATCTGTGGCTATGCTGCCACAAATTCTGTTGAATCAAACTTAAATGTTTGGATTTATTTTACTTACTTGAAACACAGTACTTACCTACTATTAACTACCAAAACCTGTTCATATTTGTGCTATAATGAGGAGAACCATCACCAAGAACAATAATAGTGCAAAATGAACACTGAAGCAAGATTAAAAATATATATATTATAAAAAATATGACCAAACCCACCTGTGAGACAGGCTTTCTGTTGCCAACGTAGTATCTAATAAGTGCAGGGATGCTGTCGAACCCTTCTCTGTCTAGGCGGTACTCAACTCTGGAGTAAGCTTCATTCAGCATCACTACCTGAAGGCACCAGATACATACTCTGTTTAATTATCATTTCAGTGTAGCTGCAAGCTCATATAAGCTTTTCTAAACAGAGACCACACGTGTTTTTTCCTGCACCTTCTTGTTGATTTTAAAGTGCTGAGCAGTGTTTCGCCATTGGCATGTAAGAACGTAACTTCCTGGTAAGGACAGCGAATCACGGACCAGGAAGTCTCCATCACGCTCCACCAAGTTTTCTGCAACCTGCAACAAGAAAGTAGTGACATGTGGGCACACACACTTACATGCGGATTCTTGTAACCATGACGTTAGAGGCCTTTACAATGACTCATTCATTTCCTGGTGACTTAAACTTAATTAAAACTACTAGTTGCCAAACTGTAACTCTTACCTCAACCTTAAAACTTGACCTTAAAATGCATAGGGTAAGGAAAACTGACCCCCATCGTGCAACTGTTCAAACATATTTAGGTCCTCATAATAAGTGGACCATACAGAGGAAAACATACAGTGGCCCACAGCGATTGTTGACAGTACAAACATTTAATGATAGGCTGTTACCATCTCTGTGAGCTTGAAGACGCTCGGTCTGCAGTGGGTTATGTAAGACACGAGGACTCTTCCCACTTATCCAGTTAGAGCCTCCACTCTTCAGTGACAGTTTCATGTAGATACACATTCATTTTATACAAAAACTTTTGTAAGGGAAAAAAAAAATAATAACACTTTTGTTCCAGAAATGATTTATTTTTGTGCTTTTGTCAATCTATTAGTCAAATGACATGATTTAGAATTTTTGTCATTTACTATAAACAGTTTGTTCCTGAACTATTTGTGAGTTTAAATATCACATAACAGGCACTGTTACCATTTCCTGAGACTCAATATATGCTTTAAAAAAAGATATTTCTTTGTCTGACCACTCTCACATAAGCAGAGCTCTTTATTTCCCCGTCTTGTTACACTGACTGGTTCTCGCTCCCTCCCGCTTCTCAAACACATGCACACTCTGTCATCCGCAGTTTCAGACTTTAATTAAGCAAATGTTTGTATAAGTTATAACGGTGGTTTAGTTTAGCCAAGGGAAGCAGCTTATTAAAAAAGATTACATCTCAGTGCTGGTTTTCAGGGGAACACACAATCTTTCTCTCTCACTCTCACATACAACACCCGCATATACACCATGCAGAAAGAAGCCTTTCTTTCTGTTACAGCTCCAGCGCTGCTGCTGAGGCCACTCTTTAGGCTACAATCTTCCCGTAAGCACTGTGCGCGCAGTATGGCAGTCTAATGACAGGTGATCTGGTTCAACAAGTTTCTAACCTGGCTTTTAAAGGGAGGGACTTGTGACTCAGATTGGTGTGCGAGTAGTGTTACCTGTCTGGGAATCGCTCCGTGGTACCACGCATGACTTCTTGGCTCTTCGCAGTCCATCTTCAGTTCTTCCTCGAGCTCCTTGCGAAGTTTCTCTGAAGGACAGTCCAGGATGAACTGATCTCTGGAGAACTGGAATTTAAAAAAAGAAACAAACAGAAAAACTGAACTTGTTACTTTGTCCTGCAGAGCTGAGAAACCCACAGACTGTTCATCCTAAAGTTATTCAAATTTCAGTTATTTAAATTTTAGTTATTTGTGTGATCAAGAAAGATGCAGAAATCATAAATATTCTATCTTTGAATAATATTTGCAATCAAAGTAAAAAAGACAGCAGGAAGAAATGGGAAACTCGTGATTATGGTAAAGAAAGTAAACTAATGTTAATTTTGTTTTTAAGAAAATCAAAGTCAGTTTTATTTTATGGCTGAATAAAAAAAAACAAAGTCACCAGTAAAACCAGGTAATACAATTTTACAGTAAAACATCAAGTTGGCTGAAGGTCACCCAACTGCAGAGCTGGGATATGAGTAGAACCAAAGACTGTAATCTGATTACTGAAACTAATGATCAGTCAGTTTAATCCCAGCAGCAAGCCCCAAAAAGGATGTATAAAAGGAAAGTAAAGGACAGACAGATCTGGTAACAGATCCTGACAGGATATCGAGTCAGCACAACCACCTGAACCACAACACACACACGCCCCTAACACACACACACACTTACACGACAGCTGCTGGGTCTCTCCATCCTGCCACCTTTCTCTTGTCTTCAATCACAAACTTCATAGCAGACACATTAAAACTCTCACACACTGTAGTTAAGTCTTTATGTGCACTCATACAACAAGCCCACACACAGCCTGTCAACGTCTGCCGCCTCTGTGATTTTCTCCTTTATCACTTCCTTTCTTGCCTGAAAGTAATGTCATCATCCTGACACCGCCCAGCTACCCAGACCTGCCTACATGCACACCTTCACCTGACGTAGACACACACACACACTTGAGTGACGCGTGCACTTGTCTAAACTTTGTCTTTTTAACCTGTTAGTGAGTTACAGCTTAGAGTCGGTTTATTCTAGTGAAATACAAAAATCCTTTTGTAGCTCTGTTATTGAAATGTCAGCCTGAGGAAAAATGTATGTTCTAAAACCGGCACAGTGCCAGAAGTACCTGTAAAAAGTAACTGTTTTGACCTGTTTCATGAATTCACATTATTCCAGGAAAGTCAGTAGAGCAGCTTTGAATTTGGTCTTTGAGCTACAGTAGTGTGCAAAAGTCTTAAGTTACTGGCCATTTATTTGCATTTTGTCTCCAAGCAGCCAGACTGTCTTGCAGTTTGTTTTTTTAAGTGGTCTTCAGCAACAGGCTTTCTGAAGGTCTTTCAAAGTTTTTATTTGGACATTGGCTGCTTTTTCACTTGTACTTGACCATTTTCAGAGAAATGTTTTTTTTTTTTTTTATTTGTTTGAACACTGACCTATGAATCATTCAAGCATAAACAAGAAGTGGCGCCAGGCACAACAAACCCCCGCGCCCGTCAGACGTTTCACCTGATTTGAACCTTGTCTGACTTACAAACATGTCACTCTCCAAACACTGAATCACAGAGATAACACACAGGTCCTATTGTCCATGCCATTAGTTTTCGACTTAAAAAACTGAACTAAAATCACTTTCATTTTATGGTCATTTTAATTTTTTTGATTGTGATTTGTCGGGTGGGCAATAACGGGGGAACTGAGTGATCGGACTGACAGAGAGTCAAAAGTTGTGTCATATATTCATGTATCAATCTTACATGTTTTTCAGCTGAGATATGGCCAAAGATATGCATTAAATTGAGTTTCCCATGTTAAATTCAAGCAGCCTGCAAATCCAGAATCTGAACTGGATCCAGTTTGGCACTAGTTCATGGACCTCCACAACTGTGTACCAAATATCAGATTAATCTGAGACATTATTTTTTATATTTTGACCTAGGTGGAGTCTGGGGAATAATTGGCTATTTTTGACTACTTTTGATTTTACCTGTATATTTCATCTTAAAAACAGTTTACTGTGCCTTTTTTCATATCTTTATTTGCAGCACAACCTCACCTTTATGACTGTACACCTATTTCTTTCATTTTGACATACTGCATTAACACACTGGCCCTAAATATCACACACACAAAAAATCTGTATTAACAAGTTAGATTTCTTACTGTGAAAACCACAAACATGTTCAGCAAACTATTTTTATAATTTAAAATACAAACATAAAGTTGCAATTTTCAAATGCTTATGTACAAAGTTAGCAAACAGCCAAGTTATATGCAACTATTTACATTAAAATTACTTTTTTTTTTTTTTTTACAATTATTTAAGAAACAATCAGGTGTCACAGTATGCATATTTGCACATCAAATCGCTGCACCTATTTCCTGTTTTCCTCACAAAATATAAAGAAATGAGGGTTGGCTAAAAACCTTTGCGCAGTACTATAAATCTACATTTATACTGGTCCTCTGCCAAAAGACAAATGTTAATCAAGTGATCTGTTGCCTGCTTATGACTTCCATAGTATCGGAATATTTTGTTGCCCCATAATGACTGCAAGACTTTTATCCTTAATGTGTAAGGATAATGACTCTTGTACCCTAACTTGTCTCTTTAAATCATAATTCACAGTCACACTGTGATAAAAAAGAAATACTACAGCTGGTCTAACATTTTTAAACAGGTAGTTAATAAACAGTAATACATGTATCACGGCCTAATCCTTTGGGTAACAGTACTGACTCAGGCTCTAAATATGTGGTGCATAACATACAGTTGTTAGAATTATAGTAGCATCCTGTAAAGCTTCAACTGAAGTCTGAAGATTGAGGATCATCATGGAGAAGCTCTCAGAAGACGGCTTTGATCCAAATCTGCATGAATGAAGAGGTTTAAGGTAGGCTAAGAGCTTATAGTGAGCTATAAGGGTAGTGAGAAAAACACACACAAAAACAGGAATTACTGAGCCACATGCATGAAACTTGGAATACCATGTCTGTGTCCACTCTTGTCTCTCTCTCTGGCTGCAGTACCGCTCTTTCTCTCTAAAGTCATTAGAATAGACCCCCTGGGCTCGGTCTCCATACATGACAGGAAATCAAAGTGTCACATTACAGCTTCATACAGCAAACATTAAGCTGGATCAGTGGGCTGGCAACATAGTGCACATTCACTGAGTTAGTTTGTTTCCAGTTTGAACCAGAGCCTCTATATGTGTGTGTGTGTGTGTGTGTGTGTAGCTGTGAAAAATACTTGTCATTCAGTCACCTGGGAGTTTTTTTTCTGCTTTTTTTTTTTTTTTTTTAAACAAATGATTCAATGAATAAATAAATAACTGAATCTCATGATCATTTGTAGCAGCTCTCTTTTACTTTACTGGATGGTGCCATTTGAGTAACCTAATGATCTATTTAAAACCCCTATAATCTGGCTAACATTAGGCTAGCTAGAAGAATTAGATCATTTTTGTTTCTATTTTGTTTCACTTTTTGTTTTGCTTTGAATCATTTTTTTTTTTTTTTTTGGTGTGCACTGTGACGTGCTAAAGCCGGACACACTACACCCATAACGTACAGTATGCAGCATGTTTTTCCTGTTGTACCAGCATTACGCAACAATTTTAAACTGCACATGATCAACTGTAATAACTGAAAACCGGAGGGCCACTGGTTTGCATTATTCTCAGCTTCTCTAGACTGGCTACTGATCCCACTCACATTTCTGATTCTTACATTTATTCAACAGCCTCAATGAGATGTTTTTACGTCTGGGGTCTCAGTGCTAACACACTGATGAATGAAAGAGTGGGAGAGATGTAGAGAATGCGTGGTAGCGGCAAAGGGCAAGGACACAGTGTATATAAAAGGATGAGCAGAGATGTAAATGGAGGTAGGGGATAAATTAGAACAGAGGAAAAAAAGTAGATGTGAAGAGAGACTGAAGGAACAAGGGGGAAGGAAGCAGAGAGAGAAAGAGGAGGGAGGAGATGGATATAGTGGATGGGAGGTTTTTTTAAAGGCTGGCCTTTAATAAGACCCTGCAATATGATGTCATCCTCAGAGTGGCTACATTTATACCATACCAGCCTCTGTGTGTGGACCACAACACAGCAATGAACTGGAACTGGCCTGCTTTATGGCATCCAGCCTTTCCTTTTAGCGTGAATGACTTCAGCTGTGATGAAATGTGAATGATACACTGACGCTGACCCTCATTTCACATCAACTGAAAAACTCAGTATCTATAATCACTATCACAAGAAGACATTTTCTCTTTCTGGAGAACTATTGCTCAAGAGCACTTTAAAAAAAGAATTCTAAGAAAGTCTGGCTTCTTGGAAGGGCAATATAAAGAAATGAGGGGTGGCTCAAGACTTTTGCACAGCACTGCATTAGTCCCTGACCTCCATTTTTATGTCTTTCAATCACACACAATTGGCCTCCCCATTTTTTCTTTTGATTTTAACATTAGTATTACAGAACCACTGTGTAACAGAGTTTCAAAATTAATGTAAATGAATATAGTGAGTTCAAATTTAGCCTGGGACATCCAGAACATCCAACCTATGCACAGTTCTGACCTTCTGAGCTGTGCTAAAAAAAAAAAACCCAGAGCTGACATGCCATAAAAAAAAATAATCTCCAACTAAAAACAAAAGGATTTCTGCAGTTATTGGATTTTCGTTGTGTTTCATGGATTTTAAAATAGAAGGTAGTTTTAACCCTTTAAAGGTTTCTGTATGTTTGGTGGAGATGATACATGAATTTAAACTGTCTCTTTTCATTATTACTCTTTATATTTCTGTAATAATCCAGTTGTGTGTAGCAATAACCAATCAGAAGCAGCAGACAACTGTAAGCCGCTTGTCTTTTGTTTTCAGTGAAGTGAGGGCAAATAACCTTTTAACATCACAGCCCTGATTCCTCATCATCTTACACACATGTAGAGGATGTTACAATCCTCATCTTACCTCGACCCTCTGTGCTGAAATAAAGCAGTGAACCTGAGATTCTTGGAGGATACTGCTAGCCTGCAGGAAGCCTGAAGACGATCCAAACACTGATTAGAAGAAGCAGCTCAGTTTGAATCATGTTCAAATATGCAGCTGAGTCAATATATCAAAAATGATTAAAACAACAGCTAAAATACAGCTAGAAGATTTCAGAGGAATGCCTTCCGCTGCCTCACTTGCAAATACTGTCTTTTAATATAAAAATTACAAAAGCTATACACTTGGTCTCTGGCTGCACCTCAGACTAACCTCTGTCTGTGACACCATACTGGCACTGCAGCAGTATAGAAGCAATGCTGCACCATAAGTGACATATCATTACAATTATGGTGGAGTCAAAGCTTTTCATCTTCTATGTTCCTGTTTTTAGAATACAACCAATTAGTATTAAGAAAGTGCTACAGGCAAAAGTTTTTAAAGTTCAACAAACACAATGCTAAAATGAATCCAAGAGAGTTGGGATACCCATCAAATGGGTTTTACTTGGGCAATCATCATTAAAATAACAACTCTTTGGTCTGCTGTTTTTCTGGCATTTCCTCTTCTTTTCATCTCTCTTTCTGAACAATTTCAGTTTCTGTCCTCCTCCCTCTCTTCACTGCACCATTTCCCACTGTTTCTACTTATTGCACAGTATGCATCCCCTAAAGTGTCAATCAAGTCACAAAGCTTTAAAAAGTGACTTAATAAGATTAATTTAATAAGAATGTTTTTCCCCAAACAATCATGCAGCATCCAAGTGTTTCTCATATGTTTCTTCAGTGGAGCTTCAGTTGAGGTTTTTAGGGCCTGAGAACAACAGCCAGTTTTTGACTCTGATGTGTAATCAGATGAACATCCTCAAAGCTGAGGAAGGCCGATGAACAATAATAGCTGTGGATCTTCGGGTTTTGTATCTCTGTATGATGGCTTCATCATCAAAAAGGTCCCTTCCTTCCTTTCCTGTTTACACACAACTAAATACATGCATCTTCCTGTGTTTTGGCCAGGGAGCATCTGATTGGTCAGTATGAAGCAGCTAAAGAGGGTTCATTGTCAGTGCCATCTTTATTTTTTTTGTAAGCCACGACCTCCACATCGGCATCACGGCCTCACTAATGCTCTTGTGGATGAGTGGAGCAAATCTCTGCAGCGAGGTCCCAAAATCCGGTAGATAGCCTGAAACGAGCAGAATGAACGGTCGTAATGCTGAGAAAAGATTTTTCAATGAGCACCAATGGCTATAAATTTTTGGCCATATACTGTGTGTAATAGAAGGAGATTTTTTCCAGGTTTAAATCCTATTGCGATAGCTGAGCCCGACTGCCACAGCTTTAGCATTAAAGACACAGTTGAGATTCATGCTGAGTGATGTAAAAAGATGATAAAAAACTGCAGAAACGATTAATCTCCCAGCACTGGGCTCAGCCTGAATCTATGGAAAAGGATTGATGATTTATAAGTTTTAAAGAACTATGTTTTAAGAGATTAACATAAATAATAGTTTCTATTCTACAAAGATAGACAAAGAAGATTATAATGCAACAGGATGAAGTTAAAAACAGCTTTTTACTGCATAGTTACTGCATCTAAATATACATATAACCCGACTGTGTTGATTCATGATAACTTATAGAGATGGGAATCATCAGAATATGTTGTTATCACAATACTTCACTCATGATTGCGATTTTTAATATTTTGTGATATGCTGTGTATTCCAGTGTCATGGTTTTTCCAACTTGTGTCCTCAAAGTTAAACTTTGTCAGTATCTGTTTAATCCAATAAGATGAGATCATTAAGTGTACCAGCACTGTCACTAAAACCTGATGGAGTCAGTCTGCTATTGGTCTGATATCAGTCTGCAATTGAATGGGGTCAAGTTGGCAGGTACAAGCAATCTGTTTCTGATAATACAGCAATTAACTGTGATAAATCACTGAAAATCACACAAATTCATATTTAACAGAAATTCACATTTAGCAACCGTCCTGTTCTATAGGAATATAACCAGAATACAACCAGCTGGCGGCCGGTTGAGTCGAGTCCCCTCAAGTTGTGCTCATTGACAAAGTCTCATTCAGACTGATGGCAACATGTTGGGAATCTGTCTGCATCTATAAATTAAACAGCAATTATTTGCAAACCTTCGACAATCTTCTCTGAGAGTGACTACAGTCAATCCAAGTCAGGCTGACTGTTTGCAGAAAGGTTGCCTCCTATCAGGCAACCTGTGTAATCATCCTCAAGCTCTGGGCAACCATTTAGTCAGCACAAGCTGCAATTGGTTGCAGAATGTGAAAAAAAATTCAATGCAATCACCAAGCAGACACCTTTTTTTTTTGCAGATGCACAGAGGTTGCTCTCCTGTTTTTTTACTTGTGTGCTTGATCTGAATTGGAAGGTAGCTCTGTAAAGCTATCTGTGCCCAGTATTGGATGGTTTTCAGCTAATGCCACCTCAGGATGGTGGTGCATGAGAGGAGCCCTCTTGTTCATGGTATTCCCAGACTGTTTTAATTTATTTAATGAAATATTGATATTTTGTGTCCCTGTATTGATACAATCCCCTCCCCTCCCACATTGGTGAAAAAGAAAAAGCAGAATTGTCAATGAAGTGATCTAACAGCTGGGATACCAGCACAAGTAAGTCTGGATCTGAGCAGGGACCAAAACAGGAAGCAGGCTCTCTGTGGATAAATGGCGACCTCCCAGAGAAACAGATGGAGGAGAGAATAAAAAGGGGAATGGAACAAAACCCCAGGCTATATGGAGTCAAAAGTAAAGGCACAGAGAGACAGAGAGAAAACAGAAAAGCACTAATGAAGAGGATGAGGGAAGGCAGAGCTGGGGGGAAACATAAGAGAGACAGCAGAACATGAGACTGATAGGAGCGGTGGTGTCTGTGATGTTCATGTGCCGTTCTTGTTCTTGAGTAAACACTGAGGACAAATGAAGATAATAAGTTCACCTAGCATCGAAGCTATTTAAATGAACAAACTGGAGGATCCTGTAAAGTAATCACAAGATTATTTTGAATCATAAGGTCAGCCTAACCTCAAAAGGCACAACATATCAGGTTTTATTCATACAATTTCTAAATGAGGCAGATGTTCAACTAGTAACAATTTAAATGCTGGTAATTTGTTTTTTTCTGCAACACAGAATGTCAGGATAGCGAGCACACATGGACAGCAGTTATTCGAGATGACTCTGAGATTCAGTGAGAGGAAGTGCTGATGAATCGCCATATGCACACAGTAAGAATCCAAGTTTTCTTGGATGATGTGGATTTGTTTCAGATCACACGAAATTCATTCGTGATTATACTTTTTCCTCACTTGTAACTGAACAGCAGACTGCAGTTGCAGATTTCCACTGAATATACAGTTGAGTTGACCAGAAAAAACACACAAAAATATCCTCTGATGAAGATTATGCAATATGCTGAAAACTTCAGAACAACTTCTTGGTGTACCTTGTGGTGAGATCAGTGCGTTACATTGTGTGCTCTTAAAGGAAGCTACAAAAGGTTTCAAGCAACCTTTTTCCACACAGTAATCCCTAAGACCTGTAAACAGACTTCACAGCAGATGTAAATGTACAGAACTCCAGGCTGACCCAGAGAGGGACAGACTACTCCACCTCATCCTCCTGCCCTGCTGCTGCTCACTCCATCCAATCACGTTAATGACATTCGTACAATTTACTGACGTCATAAAGAAGACAAACTAGCACAAGCTGGTAATTTATCATCCACATGAGGACTATTACCCCTGTCCTGTTAACTCCCCAACTATCTCCCCACTTCCCTCACACACTGCCTTATCTGTCTGCTAGCACTAGTTATGGATGAAGCCAGCATATATCTCACAATCACACCCTCAGACAGACAGTCACACAGTTGGCCATTTATGAGAGCGTCTGGTCTGACTAATAAAAGCCCAGTGTTCACAGTGAGAGTGATGGAAAAGAGGACGACTATTTAGGCTGATTAGATTTTGCTCAGGCTGGAAGTGTTACCACGCACTTTTCAGATTGTTTTCTGCAGAGCAATATGTTGTTTTTTTTTCCAACATCTCCTTCAAACAACAAGATTAAATGAGCCCTGAAAAGCATGCTTGCACTAAAGAATGTCTCTGAAGTTGCATGTTATTAATACTCTAAAGACAAACAAACCACTTACTTTTGATTTACCCCTGAACTAAAATCTTCTTATGAAAACTTGGCAAGTAACAGCATAAAGGCCGCAGGATGCAAGCATTCACAAAACACCTGCACATGTGCATGTGCAATCATACTTTAGAGGAAGAATTTTACATAAAATAAAGGTGCAAACACAAACATGAGTTCAATGACACCATCAGTACCTGGCCACATCCTCACACACGCTCTCCTGTTTTTCTCACCTTTGCACTGATGACAGAGTTCTTGTGATAGAAGCAACACAGAGCTGCTGTCAGGGTTTTGAGGTTGCATCTCTCCGACATCATTAACTTGTTCTATCTTGCTGGGACAAACAGGGTAACAAATGTTGCCTTCAGCCAGCTTAGTTAGGTCTGCAATCAAGGTGACTGAAGAACAATTTGAATTACGTTCCCAATGATTCCCATTAGCCTCCTGCAGGAAAACTTTCATTAAGAGCTACAGAAATGGCCAAGTATCAGCTGTGCAGCTGGATAAATATCAACAGTCAGAAGTCTTCCAGACAGAAAAAAGCCTCAGACTAAAGGACTGAACATCCCCACTGGGATACCTGTTACTAACATTCTGCCATCTCTGCCTCTCTCCTCTACAGTCCCCTGCAGAGTGAGCCCTCCACTGCTCACTCACTTTAGAGATCCTTTCTCACACATTTTTTTTTTTATCTCCCTTTTACCCTGCCCCCCTAAGCTCCATATATGGGTGCGAGAAATACCCATGTGACATGGTTTACACCAATCATGCGTGGATAAACTGGGAGTGACCCAAAGGCAGAGTCTACTGCCTGCTCTCCCTGCAAACACATGGATAATGGAAAGAAAACTATATACAGCACATAGGTTTTGCATCAGATTCATGCATTCAGTATAACATTTCTAACTTAAACTATGCATTTGCTACTATTGTTTCCCTCTGACTCACAAGTGTTAAATGGCAGTCTATCAAATATTTTCACTATCACTGAATGTGCTGATTGGTTTGTTACCTTATTGCTCACTGGTCTGCAGTTTCTGAGTTACACCTTCGAGTTTATCTGCCCATCAAAACTCTTTCAGTCTCATATTCATGATGTTTACGCGTCTTTGACTGTAAAGCCATGGTCGGCATCATGGCTCCTCCAATTGATCAGACCTACTAAAAATAGAAAATACATCACTTCCTGAGTTGGCAGGAAGTCTTTTAAGAAAATATTTATCAGCTACTAAGAAATCTTCAACATGAACTGGCTGCAGGTTCAACCAGGGAGCTGTACTGAAATAATCCACTTCAAAGTGCTGAGACAAGAGGGAAGAGCCTGTTAAGAGTGTGTGCATGTGCCTTGTGGAGTGATGTTGGCCACTTGTGTTGCTTAATGCTTGCAGAGCAATTACACCCACACACTAGTGAAGTTCTTAGGCTTTCCCACCAGTTCGCACACAGACACATACCGAGGTCCAGCATTAGCAAATTAGCCCCAGAGCCAAGGGAAAGTGAAAAAACACATACTGGCCAATGGAATACACATCCTTCTGGAAATATTGTATGCGGTTAATAAATATTGTGTGTTTTTTTTTTTCAGGCAAGTAAAAACATCAAGGGCTGATGTTGGCCACTTGATGTTGGCCAATGAAAACTTTATCAACTGCGTCAGCGGGGGTGTGGGGGGGCAACGACACACAACTGGACAGAGAGAACATGCAGCAGTGTTGCATAGACAAAAAAAAAAAGAAACGACCATGAATGAAATGAAAGAAATATCATCTTTACACAAGATCAGCCACATGCAAACAAAGAGTAGACACACTGAGGGTGACACGCCAGCAGCAACAAGTTGAAGGGAATATTCGGTCGCAGGAAATGGAGCCACTAATTACAGTGTGAACTCTCATGAGGATCCATGAAGGAAATACATGTAGAACATTCCCTAAGGCACCACATTGCAGTGCACTCTCTCTCTCTCTCTCTCTCTCTCTCTCTCTCTCACACACACACACACACACACACACACACACACACACACACACACACACACACACACACACACACACGACTGGCAACCACAGCAGCCCCAAATCACCAGCTAGGCTAAATGTCCACCTTAAAATACACACATTCGTCGCTCCAGGAATGCTCTGGAAAAACAGTGAAGGACAGAAATCAGGGCGCTGAGGTTCTATGTTTTCTATTTCTATCTGTTTGTTGTTTCTCTCAAATGGAACAGAGAGACTGTGCTGTTTCAGCAACCTAAGCTAATTACATGAAATGTAATAAAATGGAAAATGGGGGATGAAGGATGACTATTTTTTTAATGCAAAAATGGCTTTAAATATATAGTTTTATTTCAAGATATGTATTTTACTGTCCAGTGCGACTGAGAGAAACTATGTGCCCTCAATGATGTTGAAAGTAAACGATCTTTTCTCCTTTCATGGTATCTTGAAGTATTCCACTGCTCTTAGTATTTTTTCTAATGTTTTTTTTGTCAAGGCCTAAACTGATCACCTAAACCACCTAAATTACCTATAATGCAGTTTAACCTGCCAAAGTACAGCTGGAGGACGGGATGTTTTATCTTTAGAGCAGCTGGTCTAACCCTGAACTGCTACCTTCAAGCATCAAACAGATTCTGATATGTGAAATTAGTGTACACACCATGTAAGTTTAGTATTTTGAAACCAGTATACAAAACTGATCAGAATAGAAGAAAGTATAAAGACACGAGGCAGAGTTCTTTCTATACGCTACAAAAAAAAAAAAAAGGAAAGCAAAATGAGTTTGTACCTTTCAGTTTGTATTTTTGTTCTATAAACGTGCCTCACACAATCTGAATCAAATTGCATTAGTAGTAAACTTGATAAAGAATTCATTTCCAAATGTATTGTACAGCCATTGACAAGGTCAGTGACAGTCTCAATGATAGATACAGTAGATATGCAATAGGTAAGCCTTTTACTTTGCCTGACAGCGGCTGTAAGCTTGTTTGGCATAAATTGGATTTAATGGTGACGTGCAGCAGCAAACAGTCACCGTGCGATATCATACCACAATCGAAGCTTCACTGTCCTCTACCAGTTAGGCAGCATTCATCACGCTTCCTCATGCTCTAACACATAAATAAAAAAAATCAGTGACACTTCTATTCACCCTCTGGGTGAGCTGTGTGTTTGTGTGTGTGTGAGAGAGAGATATATGAGTGACTGATCAATAATCTAATGGACTGCGATCTTGTGACGAGTCATACTGACTGGTGCAACGTGATCCTTACGTAGTTGATGAAAATGTAAGGATCTTGGCTACAATACATTTTATGTGGCTTAAAAGAGAAACCAAATCAAACAGACGTTTGTCAGCATTTTTGCTTCAAGTAAAGCACACTGGAGTACCAAAGGTCCATACACTGCAATTAAAAAATACAAACTACTACACATACTAATTACTTTTTTACTTTATTGTATACTGAAAAAAGAAGACGACAAAGATCCCTATTTCACAAAGAGAAGCTTCACAGTTTATGGAAGGGACCACTCACATTCAGTTTGAATAATTTGAAACAGAACTGCAGTAAATGCTCATTTTATGTATAATTATATAAATTATATAAATAAAATGTACCCAGCAACAGGGCACAATCAGTACTTTTGCTTCACCACTTTTTTCTACTGCAGAGCGTTCAATTACACTGACAGAATGCAAATCATAAATCGACTCTTTCTTCTAAAGTGTAGTCAGTGTTATCAGAAACTTTGAGGGCATTTTAACATGGTTGGTAATGCCTTGATAAACATGAGTAACATGACTCAGACCCCTAGGCTCCATTTTCAAGACAAAGAGTGAGTCTACTTCCAGACTAAATCTTTTTTTTCCAGCAGGATTCCTCAGTGACGTTTCTTTAGCCCTGATTTAGGTTTAATCCACGTCTGGGATATTGGCTCATCTGGTCTGACCCCAATCTAAATCTGACTGATCATTACTCAGAGTGGCCCATAACTGTTTTACATTAGGCAGGCTAAAGTGGCAGTGTCTGGATTATTATAAAAAAGTTAAGATAAATAAAATCTGTAGGATCATTTCTGTAATCTGACCACATTCACATCACTGAGAAAATCTACAGATTGAACTGCCACTGAAGAATAAAACAGCAAGACTGAAAAATTAACAGGAAAATCTTTACTGATGATGAAAATCTGTGACAAACTGGGGGGGTGGGGGTGGGGTTGCTGGCCAGCTGCCTGTTCCACTTACAGGCTGGCAAACTGACTAATTGATTGGCTGTCCAGTTTGTGGACCGGCAGAGAGCCAAAGCAGGAAGCTGATTGGTGAAGCTGAATGGCTGATGGGGTGACCAGCCTTGCTGGCTGCGTGTCGGTGAGGTCTGATGGTCCCCTACCTCAGTTTAGCCAGTAGATGGAGCACTCCACTAAAACTCAGCAAATGTTTGAATACCTGTTTATAGCTGGAAATTCAGCCAGCTTATTATTATTATGAAACAGCTGCCTTCAGAATGTGTGTGCGCTGATGCAAGTGTCATCCACACTGAGAGTTAACAGCCACTGCAACCCCAAGACCTCTCTCTCTCTCTCTCTCACACACACACACACACACACACACACACACACACACACACACACACACACACACACACACACACACACACACACACACACACACACAGAGAGCATTATTGTTTCCTAAAGCTCTCTCATGAGGGTTTAGAGCAACTTTCAACTCATTGTGTGGGAATAAGAGAGGGCAGACTAAGAGTCTTTTAGAAAAGTTCATTAGAAGATGAATTATGTTCTTTCTGAATCACTGACGATCTTTCTTCTTTCCTCTCTCAATCATTTAATTTGTCATCAAATAATATGGAGATTATGCTGTCTTATACTGCCACCTATTGTACGACTAAGTCTGGCCTCCAGCAAATCACTCTCATAATCAACAGTTTGTTCCTATTACTTTCCACCTTTTGACTCA
The DNA here is from genome assembly GCF_007364275.1 of Archocentrus centrarchus. NCBI lineage: Eukaryota > Metazoa > Chordata > Actinopteri > Cichliformes > Cichlidae > Archocentrus > Archocentrus centrarchus. The sequence goes on along the minus strand of NC_044349.1, from coordinate 7,823,882 downwards.
CAAAAGTTATACAGTAGTTCTCTTAATACCTGCTGTATACTCTTCAGTAAATTTTACTTTATACACTTCATTCTGAATTCAATTTGGCCTCATTCTTCCAGAGTTTTTACTTCTCTGTCAGCATGATTATGCAGATGCCACCAAGCTGAATTGCTTTAAATTTGGTGAATAGGTGAAGCCGAACAAAAGGAAGAACATATTAAAAATCTGGTTCCCCTGTCTTTAAAATACCAGTGTAGAGCACTGGCCCATCCCACAGGGGATGCAGTCTTGGATGTTATGTCTTTTTCCATTTAAAGAAGGAAGCATGCTGATTGGATGCCCCCCATCAAAAACAGACTGTCAACGAGAAGAGAAACTGTCTATGAGTTGGTGAAGATGGAGATATGCTAATACTATTGTTCTCCACAGTCACTTCCTTCCCTGCATACACCCACTCTACTCACGTCTACTGCACATAATCATACGGAACAATACAGGGCTCGCTGTACTGACATCTTTTTGACCTTTTCAAACCTGTACTGTATCACAGGTTTATGTGTGTGTTTTCATCTACAGTGGAAATGCAAACACACCTGGAGCAGCAGAGCCGACAGCTACACTTTCACACATATTATATAATATCTGGAATACAGTAGCTCCGTGTGCGGTCAGCACACACACAAAATGCGCTACACACTCTGTTGACACACTGACTATTTGCCCAAAGAAATGCGCACAAAGTACTATTTGTGTATATGTGCACACAGGTTTTGAGAGTGTGTGTGAGGTTAGCTCTCACATGGGCAACCTGCTCCCATGGGAAGGACTGAGTTTGCTTTTTACAATGAGGTGTTAGCATCCAAACATATGAGCTAACAGACGGAGGAAAGGATTGATTGACTAGAGAAGGGTAGATGGAGAGAAAAGGTCTGAATGAAAGTAATGATGCTGCAGGGATTAGATCACACAATCACAAACTGTATAGTTTTCCATTTAAGGAAAGAAGGATTTTCACACAAAACAAATTGGAGTATAAATCCTCCACATGCCTGCTCATTTATTTATGAACATAAGGTCCAGATGAACTGTCTACAGTCCAGAGGATGAGCTGTGCCTGAGATCTGAACAGCTGTCTGTGACTAAAGGCCTGATAATCTGATATGGCTTTTCCTCCCACGCCTTTGTCTTGTAATTCAATTTGAATTTTGCTGGTTTATTTGTTTGCTTGTCTCTTCTCTGGCCATGCAGTTACAAGCGTGGGAATTGGAAAATTGTCCCCGTTTAATTTAATTCATTATTAATAATATTAAAACAGATTCTTTCCCAGTAGTGCAATCATTTTCTCATATCAGTCTCTTGTTTAATATTGTTGCTTTAACAAAACTGTGCAAAAATATGGCACAAAATTCCCATAATTATGATTTAAATTAGGCAACATCTGATTAAAGATTAAGTAAGCAGCACCAGTTTTCTGGGCCAACTTCAGAGCTCAATTTGGTTGCTGCTCAAAATGTATTTAGATTAGATACCCTGCCTCTTTTTCACTAAATGTGCACTATAGCTGATATGTATTGTTGTTTGATGCTCATGATAACACAAATTTTCATAACAATCAAGCAGGCAGGAGCCAAAAATAAGAAAGGCAAAGACCTCGAGAGAATGAAACAGTTAAAGTGTCAGTGGGACGATGCTGTGTTAACAGAATGATCACGTCTCAGTCATCATCTGTCTTTGACTGAAAACTTGGGTGCAGGTGGTGTGAATGTGATTTAAAACTGTGTGACAGCAACACAAAAGACTGTATGATATAAAGCTGTATTATCCAAGTGGCCGAAGAGCGATTGGAGAGTGATGTTTACACCTCAGCCTGCAGAAACAGCTGCTGTTTCATATCCAGTGGCAGATGTGTCCCCTGTTACATGTAATCATTTTGTTTTATTTTTATTTCCCCTGGTAAAATGTCTTTACTTTAGTGCCACAGTAGTTTCACAGCAGGGTGGGAGGTCTGAGGTTTTACATAACTGGCAATACAGCTTGCTCCTTCCTACTGTAGAACACAAAAAGCAGCTTTCCACTTTAGTCTGCTGAACTAAACTGAGCCTTCTGGCTGGGTTGTAGATCTTATTTTGCTTTTGTGTGTTTTAACATTTTAAAATCAGTCTATTCTACTTTTTTTTTGTTTTTAATACTGCTTTGTGTGGAACAGAGGAAGAAACAAGTATCCATATTTTCAGTATGCAAAATATTTACATTGACTATAATGGAATCCAGTGGATTTTAAACCAACAGCTTATTTTCAGTAATGGCAGACAAACAATATAGCGCTGCTACTTTTCCTACCTTAACGTAGTCCACGGTGGCGTCCGGCCCGGCAGCAGGCTCCCTGGGGAACACAGACAGAGACAAGGTCCGATTTAGAGAACACATCCTGCCAACAGGACCCAGACGGGAACTTCAGGTCCTCCTATTACAAATAAACTGCACGGTCAAGGCAGGGTCGCTGACTGGTGCTGAGGCTGCGTATTGAGCCCCCGTTACTCGTTAGGAGATGATTTATAGTGGAGGTGTGGCACTTTTTTTGAATAGTGCCTGTATGATAAGAAGTTAAACCTGCACTCTAAAGCAGAAGGTTAACTGTAGTGGCAGAGTTAACCCAAGTTTACCAGGTCCCACTTACAAGTGGATTTCTCGAGTAAAAAGATTTTTTTTTAAAAAAACACAAAGTTTGCACTACACTGCTTTAAGTTTAAGTCTCTCCCTTTTTCTGTGTCTCGCTGCCTGACTGTCCCTTTCTTTCTTTTAGTGGTAAACATGTTCCTTTCACTGCCTGCCTGCCTGGCTTGGACTCTCTCTCTCTCTCCTCCCCCATCATAACACATCGCAGCCACACGCCTACCATTCTGAGTCCACTGACAGTTTCACAGAGAGGTTAGAGCACACACACAAACAAAGAGCACCAGAAAACCTTTTTAATTTCCTCTTTTTGCATTTTTCTTTAATTCCTCCATTCATTAAAAACAATGCATTTTTCTATCTTCCTGTTCTGAGCTTACATAAGGTGTGGTTTCATCTGCTTTTTTAATCGCTATTGTTTAAAGATCAGATCACTCATTTTCAAACTTTGTATTTTGGCTTTTTGTTTTCTTCCAGCAGCGTCAGCTTCTTTCAGTGTCCTCCATCTTTGTGTTGAATATTGGTACTTGAGTTGCAGCTCAGAGTCTCTCGACAGGAGGCTTACAGGCAGGGGCTCAGTGAAAGGGGTAATTAGCTCAAATCCATGGCTACATTACAGAGGTTGGTAGTTTAAAATCCCTTAAGCCTGCACTGGTGTTCCCACGGGAATATTAGCACAGTCCATTACTTACCAAACCAAATATGTTTAGCTCTAAACCCTCACAGTTTAATCATGGCTCCAAATAATGAGTTGGATTTAGTTATGTAACTGAACAGAAGCCCCCATTCACAATAATGCATAGTCATTATTCATAGAAGGTGTTCAGCCATAATAAGTTTGTAGAACCAATGAAGTCCAGCATATTAAAGTGGATTTTATTTTAGGTGTGCAGATCACAAATCCATCAGATTAGCTTACTGCAAAAATCTACACTGAGCTGTCCTGTCAGTGGGCACATTGGTTTCTGAAGCTGTGAGGAACTTCCTGAAGGTGCTGATAGAAGCTACTTTCAGCTGCTCCCTTATTCACAAGAGGTCGCCACGGCGGGCAGCTCCACATGTTTGATTTGGCAGATGTTTTTCAAACATCGCATGGCCTTCCTGATGCGAGCCGAAAGGGATTTGTGTCTCCTCCCAGAATAAAACCCGGGATTCTGTTGGTAGGTGATTTTTGTTGTTTGTTACTTTCTCACTGCAGATCAATCACAGCAGGAAGACAGAAATGTTAGCAGTAACAGCAAACAAATCTAAAACTGTTAAATTCTCAGTTTTCCTCAATGTCTTTTCCTTTTTTGGATTTAAAATCTACAGTTAGGAGGTCTCAAGACTCGATGTTTAGGTGTATGTATCCATGCTCACTACCGCTATTGCAAAATTACAGGACAGAGGTTGTAACATATGTTTTTAATTCCATCCATCCATCCATCCATCCATCCATCCATGGACAGGTCACCAGTCTGTTGCAGGGTTGATACAGAGACAGACAACCATTCACGCTCACATTTACACCTACGGCTAATTTAAAATCATCAGTTAACCTAACATGCACATCTTTTAGCTGAGGGAGGAAGCTGCAATAGCTGGAGAACCGAGGACCTTCTTGCTGTGAGACAACAGTGCTAACCACCATACCGCTGTGCTGTCTCATGCTGCTGACATAATGCTAAATAAAATTTAAAATGTGAAAAAAAAAAATAACTGCTGGTCATTTCCATATTCATATTTATTTAGCTCTGTTGTTAAAACCATAGGGAGCCACTAGAGATGGGAAAAGGGCCGCATGTGGCTGCAGAGTCACAGGTTTACAACCCCCGTCCTGAACTATAAAAGCATCTGCTACAGGTAATGCGTTACATTTGGCATATACAGATTACTGCTCGATATTCACCACTGAAGATGAAGGGGAGAGTAGACGCAGAGGAGTTTCTGTGGTCTGAAATATAAGATAAAATGAGAAACTGACTGAAAACTTTCTGTATTCATGTGTGTTGTTCCTCTGAGGTCAGTGGTTGGCTGGATCTTTGATGGGCTAAAGATTTTTTTTAACCACTTCAACCACTTGCCCCTTGTAACCTCGGCCTGGCTCTCCAGGCTTAGGTGGGTTCAATACAGACAGACAACACCCATCTATATCCTCCTGGGTTAAAACTGTTACAATTGAGGGAAATTCCCTTTTTTAAAAATTCCCCTTGGGCAGGTCAAAGGTCAGGCTTGCAAACAGAGCCATTCCCCTGGAACAAACAGAGATTCAGTGTCTCCAAGTGTTTGTTAGGTTAGCAATGTTTACTCATCCCATCTACAACATTAAAAGAATTTAAACAGAGTATGGTGCATGAGCGATGGCTAAGCCCAGGCATTCCAGCGGACACGAGCTGACCACTGCGAGGCAGCACTCGCCACAGTCTTTTTCTGGCTACTGTTGTTCTTTGCGCTTTACCGCACAATACTCAGCATGACCACAACTGGCTTTAGTTAGGGACTACAGTGTATTTGTGTGTGTGGGAGTGTGTTTCAAAGGGAAGCTAAGGCAGAGAGAGAGTAAGAGACAGCGGGAGAAATGGAAAAATCTGCCGGCAACATGCAGAGTCTGCCGGCAGCCTACAGAGGTCAGTGTGTTTCTATTAGAAAGATGCAGTGGAAAGTCTGAATTTGCTCAGTTTGTTTTTCTAAATTATCATTTCTATGTATTACAGTCTTCATAGTAGAGGCTGAACAGTTATTATAAAACTAATTAATTGAATATGCCTAATGCTTTGTACTCTTTCCAGTATTAATGCCATATGTGGCAGAGGATGGGAATTAAATGGGAATTTAATTAGTAGACAGCTGTAAATCCAACTTGATGATCTTAACAGCTCCTTTTTGTCAAAGGGTTTACGGAGCAATAAATGATTAGGTGTGTACATGCATGTATTTTGCAACATATAAGACAGCATACTGTTAGAAATTACTTAGATCTGTGGTTCTCAAGAAATGTTTGATATTGGTCTGATCGGGTCTATTTCGAGTTTGTGGCTCCCAAGTTGTGGAATTTGCTCCCACTGGACTAAAGATCTGTGGACACTGTTGATGCCTTTAAAAAGAAGCTTAGGACCCCCCTGTGGAGGCCTGCTTTTATTTTATTTTATTTATTTATACCATTTTAATTTTTTTATTTTATATATTGCAATGCACTTTGTGACTTTTGCTCTTGAAAAGCACTATATAAATAAACCTTACTTACTTAAAGTACATGTCAACAAGTCAATCTAAACAGAATCAATAGAAAATGGGGAAGTCCAACTCATTTACAGTATATAGATGAAAGAAAAAGTTTCATATGTCTGTTACAGTCTGCCTCTGTTCGGCATATTTTGAACTACAAACCCAGCCTGTTAGTTGATCAGCGTAACATCAATCTGGCAGAGGAGCTGAACAGCTTCTTTGCACGCTTTGAGGTACAGCAATCAGAGACAGCCATCCAACATCCCTCAGCAGGCAGCAGCAGCATCCTCAGGCTGCAAGAGCAAGAGGTGAGGCGTATGCTGGAAACTGTGAACCCCAGGAAAGCTGTGGGGCCCGATGGTGTCTCTGGACGGATACTGAAGGTCTGTGCGGCTCAGCTGGCTGGTATTTTTACCAGCATTTTTAACCAGTCCCTGAGCCAGGCTGCTGTCCCTTCCTGCCTGAAGTCCTCCATTATCGTCCCCATCCCCAAGAAGAACACTATCAGAGGTTTGAATGACTACAGGCCAGTAGCACTCACACCAATTGTTATGAAGTGCTTTGAAAAGCTTGTCCGGGCTCACGTCATCTCCAGTCTCTCCCCCAGACTAGACCCCCACCAGTTTGCCTACAGAGCCAACCGGTCCACAGAGGACGCCATTGCCACGGCCCTCCACTCTGCCTTCTCTCACCTGGAGCAGGGGGGGAACTACGCTCGGCTGCTCTTTGTGGACTTCAGCTCGGCGTTTAACACCATCCTTCCTGGCAGACTGGTGACTAAACTGTCAGATCTGGGGATACCACGCTCCACCTGTCTTTGGATCAAGGACTTCCTGACAGACCGTTCCCAGAGGGTAAGAGTAGGTCCCCACCTCTCTTCAGCCATCAGCCTCAGCACCGGCTCTCCACAGGGCTGTGTGCTGAGTCCCCTACTCTTCACCCTCTACACACATGACTGCACCTCCATACATGCCAGTAACTGCATCATTAAGTTTGCGGATGACACCACTGTGGTGGGGCTCATATCAGGCGGGGATGAGTCAGCATACCGGGACGAGGTGCAGCGGCTGTCAAGGTGGTGCAGTGAGAATAACTTGATCCTGAACACCACTAAGACAAAGGAGATGGTAGTAGACTTTAGGAGGACAACACATGTCATTCAACCTCTGTTCATTGAGGGGGATGAAGTGGAGCTGGTTTCAGATTTTAGGTTCCTGGGAGTACATCTGCAGGATGATTTGACCTGGAGTATCAATACGACCAGCATTGTCAGGAAGGCCCAACAGAGACTGCATTTCCTGAGGGTTCTTAGGAGCAACTATCTGACCCAGAATCTGCTGGTGTCCTTCTACCGTTGCTGTGTAGAGAGCATCCTGACCTACTGTCTGTGCGTGTGGTTCAACAGCTGCACAGCAGCAGACAGGAAAACACTCCAGCGAATCATCAACACGGCTCAAAAGATCATAGGCTGTCCCCTGCCCTCCCTCCAGGAACTGTTCAATGCCCGCTGCCAGAGGAGGGCACAGAACATCCTCCAGGACCCCTCACACCCTGGACACTCCTTGTTTCAGCTACTGCCATCAGGCAGACGTTTCAGGACAATGAAGGCCAGAACAAACAGACTGAGGAACAGCTTTTATGCCAGGGCTATCATTGAACTGAACTCTGTGTGGTTTGGACAGTGATGTGGGGTGGTAGTGCTGACTGTGTGCGTGCGTTGGTGTGTGTATTGGGGCTAGATTCGTCTTAATTTACTATTGTGCACTGTATTTTAGTAATCATTTTTATCACTCATATTTTTATTATTTTATTATTTATTGTCTGAGGCACCTAGAAAGGAATGCATTTTAAATTTCGTTGTGCAACTTCTGTGTACAATGACAATAAAGATTCTGATTCTGTTCTCTGTAATCCATTTCCTTGCCCCTTCAAACTCTGCTCTCTCTCTCTGCCTCCTCCTTCCCCTCCCTTCTTGGTGGTCCTAGAGCTGCCCTCAGAGGTCAACAGAAAGACACACTGACCAATGGGAAGATAGAGTGACATAAGGTTGGGGGTCACAGGCCAGCAATAGCAAGTCAGTGGTTACATACCATAAAGATACATACTTATCATTTTATAGAAATTACAGCTGTGAACTGTGTGGCATTTGAAAACAACTGACCAAAGTAGGGAGGAAATTCTGGAATTTGGGAACATTTCTGGGAATGCTAACATCATCACAGTAAGCAAGCAATCTGTACAGGCATTTTCATAAAAATCCAAAATTTAAAAAAAAATTAAATAAAAAAAAACAAGATTAGATTACTTGTGATCCACAAGGACACGTTTCCTGTGGTGAATGTTTTCATTTGAATTAAAAAAAAAAAAAACACTGTAAACTCATAAAAAATGAGTGAAAACAACATTACCAAACAGAAAACTTTCATTTTGAGGACTTTAAGATAAGAAATGTGAGTTGCCTGGTGCAAGGCAACCTGTCTCCAAAAACTGTGGTCCGACTTGGACTGACTGCAGTCACTCTCAGACAGACTGGAGAGGGCTGCAAATTATTGCCATTTAATTTATAAATGCATTCAGTTTGCCAACATGTTGCAATCAATCTGAATCAGTCATGAGCATGTCTCCTTGCAACAGGGGACTCATCTCAGCTGGCTGCCAACTGGTTGCATTCTGGCTATAAAAGCAAGGTTGCCCAGCGTCAGTATCATGTTGCAGTTCTGCAGCAACTACGTCACTATTTGTGGAGGAGTTGCTGTTTCAGATCTGTGAGGTTCTGGCTGGACTCTGAATGTGAGCAGCAAATAGGAATTTCTTTTAACAACAAATTTGCAATTTTCAATGACTTACAGTTAAATGTCATTTTATCACAAAAAGATTGTACGTAATTGTCAAGTTGACCCCACTAAATCAAACTGATAGCAGACTGACTCCATCTTACTGATGTTTTATCACCATCTTGATGCACGAAAGTAATTCTGATGACAGCAACTGTCTGCGAGTGGCTGCAGACCTGGTCACCGTCTTTGAAGCATTCACTTCAAAGGCAACAAGATTACAAGTTTATTACATACAGTTACAATAATTTTGGTCAGGCCACTGTCTTCAACCACTGTTTTCACTAGTGTGACTGTAGCATTAGGCCATTCTTTGATTTGAGCTTGAAGCAAAGTTAACAGCAAACATTCGACATTAAATTAGATAATTAATTTTTTAAAAGTAAAGACACTACCACTACCTGCCTCAGAGGTTCAGAATGCAAACCTGGGTTTTCACCTTAAGTTATTACACCAAAAGTGTTAACAGGGCACTATATCCACCTGCAACACTATATAATTTGAGACTCTTCCTGCATGAGTTTTCACCACTTACTTTTTTTACAATTTGGCCCTTTAAGTTACTTTTTTGACATTTCGCTTAACCCTCTTAATTGGAGGGGAAGGTGTAATGTCAAAAAAGTAACTTAACGGGCCAAATTGTATGTTATTTTTTACATCAATTCACGGACCGGAAGTGGGCAGGGCTGGAAGCAGCCCACGGGCCGCAAGTTTGGACACCCCTGATTTAGACTAATGAAATTAGGAAGGTAAATGGTATTAAGTCATAATATGGTTATTTTTCCACTGTTTCTTTTTTAACCTCCTTCAGTTCTAATAACTTGTTGTTTTTATATTCGCAAATGTGTTAATAGCAACAGTTAGCTAATTACAAACATTACCTAATTTAACAATTGTAGCATTTTTGCCGATGCAACCTTAAAAATACAAAAGTCCCTGATGCTCAGGCCCAGCTCGGAGTCAGCTTTGGCTTGCAATAATTCAACAACAACTGAGTGGTAATGTGTACACAACACAACTCGCCTCCAAAAAGACCAACTTACTGCTAGAGAGTCTCATTTGGAAATACTCTGGATTTGGGTCAGTAGATGGAAAAAGTTAACATCAAATTTAACAACACTGACTCAAAACTGAAGAAGCCAGTGATAAAGCTGTTATGCACAGCAGGATGCTGGTGGTTTGATTATCTCCAGTTTCGTGTGGAGGAGAAGATAAGATTCTGTTTTTTCACAAAACAGAATGTTCAGGGCATCACTTTCTTTCAGTCCTTTCTTTGCCATTTAAGTTCATTATTTTATTTGTTTGTTGGATATTCAGATCTTTTAAAAGATATTTTTTATGTTTAAATGCATGTACTTGGCTTCTGTGTTGGTCTTGTGGACTCAGTGTTTGAACAGGTCAAACCTGTCTGGGTAATTTAAAGGAAAAATCAAAAGTGATTTCTGACTGATTTTGACAGCCCTAACTTGAAGTAAGGCTAATATTAGCTGATGCTTAAAAACCAAAAAAAAAACTTTAGAATGATGCTTCCATTAATTTTAATGAACTTTAATATGTTAAAAGGCGCACTTATGCTTTGGTTACAAAGGTGTAAAACAGGCCTGGCTCATCTTTTTAGGAAACAATACCCACAAAGTTCCACTAACGTCATGAAAAACCAACCAAAAACCATGACCAATGATATGCTGCTCATTATTTTGCCACCTGCACAGGCTGAATTTGACCTGGACAAATTGTCACGCTGTATGTCAGCGGTGTATGAAATCTATCCAGCATGGAGGCAGACAGATAAAAAGAAGAGACAAAGAGCTCTCAGTAGTCTCTGATCTGCCCCGCCACACCCTGACCTACAAAGGTAACCCAACTGCTGGGGGCTACACAAATGCACCCGCAAACGCACATCACATGAACACACAAAGCTGGCTACATCAGATACAGTCTGCCGTAACTCTACACCAGAGATAGAAAGATGGAGGTCATGATGAGGGATGAGATGTGTGTGGGTTTGTGTGTGTGTTCCCTCTGAAGTCGAGCTAACTGCTACACCCACTTCAGGGGTCTTTATGCAACCTCCCACTTCTCCATCCAACTCCAAACTCTTTCCCTCTCCATTCTGAAGAGGAGCAGTCAGAATGCAAAGACCTTTCTCCAGAACACAAAGAGTCTCTGATGATCAAACAGTGCCAAAATTCAAGATGACAACACATCTCTGTAATAATCACCTTTCATTTTGACAGTATTAAATAAAAGATGCCTATAAAAGATGTTTATCCTACACAACCATCCAACAGAGATAATGCAAACTCTACATACAGTATCACTAATGATAAACACTATCAGTTTCCCAGAATGTCCAAGAACAAACCACAGAGTGAAACTGAAAATATCAACAGACAGAAACATCATCCATGTTTTTCTGTGTTTGTACATGTTTACCTGTAACCATGGAAGTCATCAGTGATGTTCTGGACCAGTGAAGAGGTCACTGGCTGATGGATGCGCCCAGAAGTCAATAAAGCGTTCTCGTAAATTAAAGGCTCTGTGTGATTGGCTTTGGGGTCCCAAGTGTAGTTTCCATATGAGGCAAGGTTGACCCCTCCTCTTTTGCGCCGAGGCAGAGTTCCATGAATGGAGATTGGCTGGTAGGCTGCAGCCGGCTTTTCTGATAGGCTGCCGCTCTGGCCTGGATGGAGACTGCAGGACAAAAAGAAAAGTTAGACTAGCAACATTTTGTGCTGCTCACCAAATTCCACCAATGCTGAGATCGAACAAATGACTCAAGAGAACTGAGGTTCTGATGGTCATCCATCTTACCCAGGTCTGGAGCTGAGAAGGTCCATGGAGGATGTGAGAGAGCCCTGGAGCCTCCTAGAGGAGCAAGTGTTGTTGTTGGGGGGACCAAGAGCACTGCTGGGTACTCCAGAGTGAGCAGTGCCTCCTCCCAGGGTGTGGTGTGCTTGCAGAGACCTGGGCAGACTGGCAAAACGCCCCTCTGCCATCATCCTCAACTCTGGAAAGAAACACACACACACACACACACACATATATAGTTAAACAGTAATGACATCAAATATGACTTTGGTTTTCTTTCTGTAGATTATTAAAATAAAATAATTACTTTATTGAGTTCCTGCAAAAATAAAGAAAACTATTCTGTAAAGACATACGATATGCGACACATAAATGCAGCTGACATGCAGCACTGACTGAGATAAAACATTATAATGCATGATACAATCATATATAGACAGAGAAAAGCCAATACATATAGTCACTGTTTTTTGAAAATCATTTGCATACACACAAATGAAAATCTGTAGATATGCTGTACTTGAAGTTTAAGTCAATAAAATCTGCACAAGTTAGAGAAAATATAACAATTTAATACTTTTGCAAGAGTGAAAGGTTTAATTAAAGTAGAGGTGTTTGACAATTTCACCCAGTTTTTATACAGTACTCAGATTAAAGCTAACATTTTTTAACCACACTGAAGGCTGACTTCAGCTCTCTGTTAGTGGATATGAGAAGAGAATAGAGGCCTGACCCTGTGTGCCTCAGTGTCATGTGGTATTTTTAGCAACAACCTCTGAATATCATACCATTAGGACATACTTAAAATACTTTATGTTCCAGCACTGTCCTTAAAACCAAATTCATACTCCAGACTTAAAAAAAAAAAAAGAAAGACAGAGCAGCGTTGCACCAAACTTTATTTTTGCTCACTAGCGAGATCTTGTGTAATGAGCAGACAGACACACAGTTATAAATACAGAGTGATGAACATGACAAATAAGTTGGCAGGGAACTAAAACACTGGACAGAGAAATTCCCCTGCTGTGTGATGATGACTGAACAGCACAGCTTTATCCGCTCTGAATCACTCACAGAGTAGCAGTTAGTCATCCTGCACAAACTAAAATAACATGTTAGCAGACTGGATTAAACTGACCCCCTTTCTAATCTCATCAAACCAAAGAATCTGATCGGAACAACTGTGCCGGTGTTTGCTATTGCAAAACAACCTGATTATGATCAGAGAAAGGAGGCTGCAGAGTTAATTGTGGGGTCTGGGATTGGAGCAGTCTGGCCAGATGCAGTTACCCCCAATGAAGAGGCCCTGTTTTGACCCCATGGGGATCAACAGGGCTTCTGCTAAAAAACACATTGATTGAAAGGTTATTCATTGAGTGCAAAGAGGGAGTCAACTGAAGGAAAATAATCGAGCTGGGTTCAACTGAGCTGTAACTTTAGAAAAATGCTGCTGAACTGCATGACAATAACAGAAGACCATCCACAATAAACAACAGATACACATAGCTCAGGAATTTTGCTCCTCTTCCTTGGCGGGAGTTAAATGAGAAGATGGAGATCCTTTTAGAGCATGTGTATACAGTAAAGATTGGTCCAGGACTGTTATTTTAATATTAGTCCAAAGACATGGCACAGTAAGCATTCTCCACCCAATGAGGGGGAAAAATGCCTTCTAACAGCAAAATGTCTCATTTACATTGAATATTTCGATAGCTAGCAGAAATAATAAAATAGTTTTGTAGCAGTTTTGCTTTGATTTCCGTCAATGTGAAGACAGCTAGTATTCACAAATAATGTGAATGTATACATTGTCGAAGCACCATTAGTGTGTCATGCTACACTACATGTCACAAAGCACAATCAGATAAAACTGATTGTCTCCTCTAACGGACAGTAAGAACAATAAACATACTTCCTAAAATGCTGGAGATATTTTTACAGTGAAATATTGTATGTGTTAGTTCTGCCTGTCCTGTAACATCTAATCTAATGAGGATCTACCCAAATAAACCAGTTACCAATATCATGTATCAAAAACATTTTATTAGCTGAATGATTTGTTGTTGAGACACTCTGCAGTGGGAATTACATGGACACATCTACTGCAGTATGAGTGGACTCAGTACTGAGACCTGCATAAGAGAAAATGCTTCGGCAAAATATGTAAAAAAGAAACAACCGAGATGTGCCACAAGATGACTGATACCCTGTGTGAGTTCTGCAAGGTTAGTGTCTGATAGCTCCATTTTGGTCTTCTGGCAAAATACAGTGTTCCTTATCTACAGCTGCTGTTTGTCATGATAAATGGCAAACACAACAGTCAACACCAGCTTAAGGGAGAAGGCTACAACTCTGCTACAAGTGAGAAGAGCTAACATTTCAGTAGGTTCTTGAAGACTGGTCAGTCCTAAATAAACCAGGACCACCTTAAACTGGAACTAAATGCTAAAACTTAACTTTAGCAGGGGGTCACTGAGTCACCAGCTTATAACCATGAATATCAATAAAAATGCAAATGCTGGTTTAAAGAAAGGAACAGCTGGCTGGTTCAAGACTCTTCAGCATGCACAGTAAAAGCCCTACTAAGGCATGCTGGGTCAGAGAGTGTGGATTCCTCTGAGGGGCAGAACAACTACAAGGGGAGCACCTATTATACAACCCACGGGGATGGTCAGCTGTATGTGTGCGTTTGTGTGAGTGTATGTGTGTGTGGCCCTGACCATCTGCCAGACACACACACACACACCCTCTCCTGTGGAGGAGAAAGGAGTGACTCTCACTGAGTGAAAACACAAATACATAGCACTTACACGCATGAATACTTGGTCAGTTTATCTAATAAATTATTTATTCCAGGAGCACTAGGAAATTCTGAGAAAATTTCAGTCACTCTTCTACTAAAACTTCTCCATCTACTCTTTTCGCACCATTTATTTTATCTGCATTATTTCAGTCTTCTTTCACCCATCGTTACTCATCCATCTTTCTCCTTTCTCTCCTAGTCTCACACCCTCCTCCACACAAACATGCCCTCCATTCCTCCCAGCCTGTCCATCATTTTAGATCTTCTTCTGCTTCTCCTTCTTTCTTTCCTTTGTCTTTTTACCTCTTATAATGATGGGCTTGCCTATTTCTCCCCCCCGCTTCTTTCTTCCTCCCCCTTTTATCCTCTCTTCCACGCAGCTGTTCAGCCAACAGTTACAACTATCTACATCAAACACACACAAATGAGTGCAAGTGCTTCCTACATCAAGTCTATAATTTCCTATATTTGGACAGTATACATGTGCCATGAGGCAGTCGCCACTTAACATGAAATGAAAATTGATGTACGGAGATCAAGCCATCTGTAAAAACTAAAATCTCAGCATCAGTGTTGTAATGATTAATGCTAGTGGCCATATCCAGGAGACCTGTGTGTGTTTGTACACACTGTATTATTGAGGATACTCTGAAGCACAAGTGGTGATGTCATCATAATTCAACACAGAAGATCAACTAAAATAAAACATGAAGAATTCTGAGTTATTTCTATAATTTGACCTACAAAAATGGTATCAATCCAAGAGAAAATTGTTGCCAGTTTGTTAATTATCATTTTACAGAAAAATAACATTTTCTTTAGCCTGCTGTTTAATACTGAAAGAACTTGTCAGTATTAGACTTCATTCAAAAATTTTAAGGAAAAATTTATAAAGAAAACCAGCAGTTTTACATTTTAATGAACGTCAACCAATAAGAAGTTTATTCTTTGGCCATTCAACAGACAAAACATCCTGAAGTGAGATCTGCTTTGTCACTAGTCAAGACTAGTGAAGGCCTTGGGTTGGGAACAATAACACACACGCGCATGCACTAGGCATAGGGTGGGAAACGAGTGTAGATTAGCAGGAAGAGGAAATGGCAGTTTAAACATTTAGAAAACAGTAGGTCATTATAAAGGATTACTCTCAATAAAGCAAATATGCCTTCCTCCCTTTCACAGACTATCCTGTGTGCTCCCTTTCCATCTCACTGGATGGAGGACACCACATTTCGCATTCAATAAATTCAATTGCGTAAAAAGTTTTGATGGTCAGCTTTTTCACTGTCTCTCTAGCCAACGCTACACATCAGCCAGGAGTCAGAAAACTATCTTGTACTGGCTTTAAATATTGGCCTATTTAGGGAACATCAGAAGCGTGTAAGAGGGTTCAACAGATCACTTTTAGTTCTCTAGTACCATGGACAGAAGGTTTACAAAATACAAAGGGAGTGTCTAGATTATAAAACACACTCTAAAAATGATTTAGAAATAAAGTAGGGTTTAAACATTAAGTGTCAGATGCTGCAAAGCTGGTCTATCATTACACACGAACATACACACAATCAAGAGGACAAACGCAAACATCAACGTGCTTGGGAATGAGGGATTTCCTCTAGCTGGCTTAAAGTGTCTTCCTGCTTGGCCATGAACACAAATACTCATGCATGTGCGCACACACACACACACACACACACACACACACACACACACACACACACACACTAGGAAAACCACCCCTGGCCAGAAGTGAACAATGGGAACAACTGTCACATGACCGCTGTGTAGAGCCAGTCTTTGTTAGGCAGAGAGAGAGAGATGTGTCCTACTGCGCTCTTCAGTATGTGGGCCCACCAGTGTATGTGTGTGTGTGTGTGTATAAGATGTGTTTAACATATTAATGAGGCTGTTATTAAATCCCACAGCAGTAGCTGCCATTTCATACTTCTGAATCTTTGTCTGCGTCTCTCACTGTCTCAGACATTCACACCTCACTTCCCCTCAGCATGTGGACTGCTTTAGTATATCTACGCAGAAGTGTGGACTGTGTACAGTCACTGATCACCATGCTGTATGACAGTCACACACAGTGTCAGCTGAGTCAGTGCTGAATGAAGATAGATTGTTACTTTAGTAAAAACTATCAGGAAAAACCTACAACCTTAAATGTGTAAGTCTAAGAAGTACTTAAAATAATGTTTGAACTACAAAAATGGCAGCACATTGTGAGATGCACTTCTGACGTCTTCTCTTGTGTAAACAACTTCATTAAAAAAGTTAATATTCACCAATTTGATAGAATTACAGGCTACAAGGACATGTCCCAGAAGCACTGATAGGGTCATCACTTTTGTCTTTTATGTTATTTCACAACTGAAACTCTTACCTACAAGGAAACAAGAGTAGTCCAAGGAAGGCTATATGAAAAAAAAAGTCTGGCCTTTCGCCAAAAGGAAAATCACCGGGACAGTGATGACAAAAATATTTTTAACCTGTTCTTTTTTCAAAGTGGGTTTTCGTTTACTCAAGTTTTTGGTTATAAGATGATCAGGGAAAAAAAAAAAAAAACAGGGAATAAATAAGTAAGTGAAGGTAACACATAACCACTACATGTGGACTCAAAACGACCCCAACAGATCAATTTGAGCCAGGAAAAATCCTGGTAAGTATGTCATTCTGAATGTGAATGGACTGGTTTTCTACTCAAAGTGCTTCTTACTACAAGCCTCATTCACCCATTGACACACACACACACACACACACACACACACACACACACACACACACACACACATACACACACACACACACACACACACACACACACACACACACACACACACACACACAAAGCGCTTGTTTCTACGCCTAAGAGCTTTTAACCTAACATACACAGACTCGCAGATGCATCGAGGGCAATTCGGGATTTAGTATCTTGCCCAAAGATGCTTCAGACATACAGGTTGGAGGACCCAGGGATCAAACCACCAAGCTTCCAATTAGAAGACGACCTGCTCTTCCTCCTGAGCCTCAGCTGCCTAACGCTCATTCACACAGATGATAAAACATCAGCTGCTTTCTTGCTGACAGTTTGATGCAAAGACTGATCCCACTCTGAGCTTCTTCATACTTGTCTGCACAGCAAGTATGAAGCTAGATCCAGAGGATCAATGATCTTAGCCTAGCATAAGGCAGAGATGTCCTTGTTACACCATTTTAACATCTTGTAAAGCACAACTTGTAGCTAAAAAAAAGCACTATATAATGTGCAAACTACAGAAGCTCCAGCACCATACTGTGTGTTCCATGAGATCTCTCTTACTGCTTTTGATTAAAATTTATCATACAGATTATAATATTACAGATAACAGTTTAACTATTCTTCTAATTAAAATGCACAGTAGGTTCAACCTTTGAATTAACTATGCCTAGTTCCACGTTTGTGATGATCAAGTAAAAGAGCCGGGTTACTTAAATAAAGATCATATATATATATATATATTATATATTTCCCCCTTTCCAGCTTGCAGCCGCTCTGTCTTTGCAAAGCTCAGTAGGTCACATAGTGCTGATGGGCTTGCTGGAATACCAACTGACACCACAGGGAATCCAAGTAACACAACACCATGCATATAATACTACCACTGGAAGTACACAACCATCACAAAGCTGAGCTCCTTGCATGTGACACAGACACGTTTCAGCATTAGTTAAAGGCTGAATCTCACTGGCTTAGTCCAACTCTACCGAGATGTTCAGACATGACACTGACTAATATCTGAAACAACCTGCTGCATGCATGTGTTTTTCCCGCACCAACACCACACAGACACACACATGCCTAACTCTGTCATCATCTAGTTGGTAGCTTGCTGTTTAAAGACGTGTTCTCATAACTGAAAGGTCAGAGTTTCAGACTGAGCAGCATTCACTCGACCGGTCAAAGTGATCATGAGCAAGAGAGGGAAGCCCTGTTTGATAAGAGCCTCTAATTTACGGTTTTGTTTAAAACTCGCAAATCTTTTAAGTCATATGTCACAAACATGTATTTATCTTCATCTTGAGCAACAACTAATTCTAGGTGTTGTAAATGTTTAAGCAACAGCCTCTGATAAGCAGCCAGATGTTTGAGTCATTTATAACATCTTGAGCTAGAATACACAAACATTTAAATGAGCAAAACTACTAAAAAACAAAACAAATAAAGAAGATAAAAATGACGATAAAAGAAACGCCGTTGGTCTTATCTGTCATATTTCACGTAATTATTTCCTGCTGGGTTCTCCACAGCTAACACCACCAATCCCAGCAACCACAGTTACACCCAGTGCCTTGGGATGGCAACTTATTGCTCAAAAAGTCCCAGAGTAAATCTTACTCAGAGGAAGCTGTAAACAACTAAACAAAGAGGGATGGAGAGACGGACAGCTGTGAGATGAAGGGGAGACATGGCAGCGTACGGAGATAAACAGCAGCCAGAGAAAGAAAGTAGCAATAGAGTATTTTTTAACTTGTAGTTTAGGTGAAGAAAAACAGACAAATGAAAAAATGCATTCAGGAGAAGATAGTCATAAAGATAGCCGCCTCAGCTCTGTCTGCTGTCAACTTCAACATGCATTCCTACACACCCACTGCATGCAAGTGCACTCTTACAAACTCTCATTCCTACCTGTAAGTGTGACCTCCTCCTCTCTTTGCGATCTTTGCTCTTATCTTTTACTTTCAAACTTACTGTCTTTCATAGTTTGAATGACTGACTATCCAACTCACTGACCGGCTCCTTCAGATGGGTAACAACAAGTAGCGCTGCATAATCACAAACCCTGCCCTCCTCTTTCTCTCTGGGGAGTGATTTGTGAGCACTCAGCCCCTCCTCCTGCACTTCTGTGTTTGGGAGGAGTTTTCTTTCTCTTTGAGTCGAGTTGTCTCCTACCCCCCAGCACAGAAGAAAACTCCCCTCTGCCCTCCTTTCCTCCATCTCCCCCTCCTCCTCATCTCCTCTCCGCTCCTCTGTATTCCCTGCACAGCCTCATATTTCATGCTCTGAGCCTTTTTGTTTGGTACCTCTAACACCAACACCACCAACTAGTCTGGTACCTAAAGAAGATTTAGAGGTGACCTAATGTTGCCATTTGCAGAGAGGCTGAAAAATGTGGTCTTGGCATGAATGTGGCATGTTTGAACGACTTAAGGTGCTCTCAATCCTCATGGAGTTTAAATATCTGACTTGGCGTCAGCTGAAACATAAATCAGTAGAGTTTAGAGTCCACATGGTGCATTCTTTTAACAGGAATGTTGGCAAGAATGATTAAATTTCATCTGTGAAGGAGAAGAAACAAGAAGAAGCGCTCTCCTTGTGTCATTACATCAGGTATGAGCTCATTTTTAGAGTCTGTTGTTTGAATGTGTGTGTGTGTGTGTGTGTGTGGCACTGCTGGCCAGCCCTCAGGACAACACTCTCTCCTGTCTTTGTCCTTCTGTTCCTCTGTATTGTCTAGAGTTGATAACACACAGACACATGCATGAGTATGTGTGTTTATGTGTGTGCGTGCGCTTCCTTTCAGGCAATACAATAAGCCCATCCTGCGTCTGTGGAAGCCATGATGATCAGATGACCCACAGTAGGCACACACACACACACACACACACACTGATGGTCCTATACACACGTATGTCTTTTGATCTCAAGCTGTTCACCCTAAACTTGTCAAAACTGAGGAAACAATCTGAATATTGTTTTATTTTTTTCTGTTACTTGTACTTTTAAATAATTCCTTTCTTCTTACTTTCTGAACACAAGATTAGAGTCCAGCAGGAAGCAGCTGTAACTTTTATCTGCCATATAAAATGTCGTGCCTGTCCCTTCAGTTTTGAAATACAAATGAGTACAGACATTCCAGGTACACCATCTTCTGGTTTCATTTCCAAGTACGTGATTTAGATAATGCGGATCTGTCAGTGTCTGACCTTTCCTGCTTCCTGCTGGGGCTTTCACACAGTAATTAAAACTGGTGAGTAAAATTTTACCATAAACCACAAGAATGATAAACAAACTCATTAAAATGAGACCCTTGATGTTATTATTGCGTTATTATTTTTTCATTTAAGCCAGTGATTCCCATCCTATGGGTAAAAGCCTCCACAAGGGGGACAAGTGATTAAGTGTCACCTGGGTTAGGAGATATTTAAAAACACACACACACACACACACACACACAAATTATGGTGGTATTTTATCTTTTATCTTGGCTGTAGCAGTATCTGCTGTGAGGCACCACAAGTAGAATTTACATTAAGGATGCATGCATGCATGCAAAAAAAAAAAAAAAAAGCCATTGCTGAAGGCTTCGTATTTTCTTATGAAAGACCCACAAACATTTAGTAAAAGTGGCCACTGAGAAATTTTTAAAAAAGGAAAAAGAAACTGAATTCTTGGCCTTTTCACAATGATGGGCAGTGTGGGAGCAGAGAGCACATTCTGACTGTCACAGCCCAAGCTTAGAAGCTGCTCCTGGACTCCAGTATGAGTGCAGTGCTATTTGGGCATTTAAAAAAAAAAAAAAAACCCAAAAAAACCTAAACCACCTGAAGCAGATTTATTTTTAAGTAAATCTCAGAACCTTTCTCACTAAGGCATGTGAAAATTCCTGGCATCTTGTATGCGAGGGTGGTATTTCCAGAAAGCTGCACGGTGAGTCATAAGTGTAATCTGTTATCTCCTGAATCACCTGAGATTCCCAAAATGCAGGGGCCTGGAGTTAGCAGAAGCATAATCCTTCCAAGCTGACTGACACATGTCTTTGTGATGAAAACTTCTATCAAGTTGTTTGCAAAAGAACGACCCTTTCATCGAGGCCAGCACAGAGGTACAGCTTTACACTATAATTGTTTTATTATTGCACAGGAAGCGTGAAACATCAAGGATTTATCTATCTTTTAGAAAATTGTGGAGAACAAAATGTTTACATAACTACATTTTTTTAAAAAATATGTTTGGAGATTACCACACATAATAGCCATTTCCTGTACTTCCTGTTAGTGTGAGTCCTTAGGCCAAACCCTGCTTTGACACGACACTAAGGTAGAGTAGCACGTTGGAACAAAGCCTTACAGGCACTTTGAGGTTGGCCCTCATTTTCACCCACACACATCTGGGCCCAAGTGTTTCTAAACCATTAAGTAGATGGGTTTGGCTTCACTACCAACTGAAACTGCTTCCTGCATATAACAGGATCTGCTATTACATGTTTATTACAGTTACTTCCCCACACTGAAGGTCTGAACTTTAAAGGTTAAGAAAAATCTTGTACAGATTTCATCCTTTGCTCCATTTTCACTTTTCTCGCCCCCTCACTCCTTCAACTCCTTGCTCCTGTTCGCCACAGCTGCTCCTTTATTTTTCTTGTTTACAGATGCTTGTCTATCCATGTGTATATTTCTGATCAGTAAACACTGCACTGTTAATGCCACTCCTCATACTTCTGTTGTGGCCTCGGGGTCTAAAAAAGTATAAAGGCAAGTCTTTGGTTGAAGAATCCGTTTGTTCAGGTAGAATTAACTCTGATTTAAATCTGACTCACGCAATCATGGTTTGTGTGAAACACCCACATCAGAATCTGTCAAAAGCATTTCTCATGAATTGTGGCAGCTTCTGTGTAAATGTGCAGTGGCATATATTTGCCCTAAAGAAATAAAATATATGCAAAACTGGGCTCAGGTCTTTTTACTCATTTAATTAATGTCTTCAGAAAAGGGACCATGGAAAAGGTTACTCAGAAATTTTACCTGTTACAGTACTGTGCAAAAGTCTCGAAGCCTGGAGAATTATTCCTGAAGAAGAAATGACAAGAAAGCTGCCTGAGAGATTTCAGACCATGGTGAAAGGTGGACATAACAAATATTAACTTTCAAGCTCACTGGAATTGTAGTAACTCTGTTATATACTGCATGTTTGCACATTTCAGTAAATTGCCTATTTCCCCATTTTCCTCACAAACTATAAAGAAAAGAGGGGTCAAAGTTTACTTTTTCTCCAGGAATTCAGCTATTTGGATAAATCTGGGAACTAGATATTCCCTGTTTTGACATTTGTGAGATAAGAACAGAATGTTGACAGCTCAGTTGGTGTTACTGACAAATGCAGACAGAAACAGGAAGATGTTTATAGTACACTCAGTATTAACAGAAGGTCATGTTGATGAGTCTATCACCTTCACAAGGGAGATTAGCCAGCCTGAAGCCTGGCACCATGATTTATCTAATATTTGGTATGAAGAATGTCTGTGAGATAAACCCACAGCACACATCTAACATTTTTACATAAACTCTGTGATCTGCATTGAGATTCTGCAGGTGCCTACTGTGAAGAAAGTGCCAGACTGTATTTAAAAGAGTTGATTTTGAGTCTTTCTTTGCCTGAAATCTGTTAGAAAATAAAAATAGACACATTTTCTTCTAAATTGTAAGGTCAAGGCTTAATGTGCACATATTCACTCACATTCATTCTCTCCCTCTATTTCTCTCTTTTTGTGAATATATACAGCAGACAGCAGCTAACAAAGTGAAATCTCATGTAAGGGAACATCTCCATCTAAAACGGTGGCTCCTACTATGTGGATGTTACTTTGATGCAAACCAGCTGCATGTGTTACACTCCAAGCTAACCTCTGAAGCATCAACACTCCCTTCAGCAGTCTCCCAAAGCAAGATAATGCGCTCTGCCACACAACTACACCCCCACCCAGTAAGACTGAACATCAAGCTGAGGGAGTGAAAAAAAGCCCAATCCACTGGACCCAACAGATCTACTGCCCAGTGGGTCTGAGCTGTTGTGGCTTAAAGGTGGAACTACATAATATCGCGCAGTGCACGCATTATATATATATATATATACACACACACACACACACACACACCATTACCACAATAAAAATGCAGATGGGAACGGAGGGACCCACCAAATGCTCCCCTGTTTCTGCCTCCTGTCTTCCTTGACAGAACTCAAGCTGTCATCATTCCTCCCGGGCTTGCTTAGGGGTGGCTGGGGAAAAAGTAAGCTTGGTGGGGACAGCCAGGTTTTGACTGTGGGTAATTTCCACAAAGTCCTTTTCCACTTTGCTTAACTCCTCCTCTTAGAACTGAGAGTGGAGATTCCTCTGTTTTTCTCCTTCTGGCTCTTTGTGGTAGCTGGACCCTCTAGGATTGTTATGATCTGTGACAGAACCCTGTAGATCTGTCCACCAATTCCAAGCTCACTTGGAGATTGTTGAGGTGGAGTACAAGAGAAGAGCTGCAGTAGTCTCATCTTCATCTTCCTTGTATCAGTCTGAGGTAGTAACAGAGCTGAAGGGGCTAAGAGTGTTGTAGGTAGTTGCTGACAAAACTTTCAGTTCAGTCTGAGATCTCAACCACATGAGTTCAAAGCCTTCCCTCAAATCCACATTCATAATTCACACACATCTGCTCACATGTCCTGGGGATCTGGCACTCATCAGTATCCTGGCATTGGCTGGGATGCTCAGGCACTAAGGAAAAGTCCAGATGGCAGTGGCAGATATGAGAGGATGGGGTGTTCTCACAACCATGTTCACATGGGTCGTTTTTACACTCATCTATATGCTCACACCCACCCTCAACATCAGGATCATAACCCTCCCAACACTGACATTCAAATGTTCCCAGGGAATTCTTACAAATCTACTCACAAGGACTTTGGAGGCACTCATCTGCTCATCAAGGCAGGTGCGTCCATCAGGCGCAAACACATATCCATTGGGACAGGCACAATGATAACCATCGGAGAGGGGTATCAGACATCAGACATTTTATAGCTCTGCCTGAACTCACCAAGTTGATACCCATCGGCACATTCACAGTAGAAAGACCACCAGCTGGCAAGCAGAAATGCTCACATCCACCATTATCTTGGTCACACAGGCCATGTGATATGGAAAAATGAGAACAAAAGGGAGATTTTCTTGACCACCCTAGTGAGCCATCTTCCCTCATCATACACAAAATGGACTGTTCCTCTTTGGTGCCTCTAGCAAAGAGTATAGTAGCAACAGATCCAAATGGTACATGGGTACCCTCACTCCACAGGGCAGAACACATTCCTTTGTAGGCATAATGGCAAAGATACCCATCTACAGAACCTACATAATTACCGTCTAGCCATTTAAACTTATTATCCTTGAGCGCTGTAGCCCATAACCACACAGTGAGGCACTGAACACAAGCTAGAGGTAATTGCTCTGCCAGTTAGTATACTCTCTGCCCTGCTCACCAAGAGAAACCCCATAGTGGGTGTGTGATAGCACACTGGAGAGGCTGGTGCTGAAGGCCAGTCCATACTTGGACCTTGGTGTGCAAGTGGTGCAGTTCTGCAGTGGAAAAGAGAGTGACAATAGTGGTTCTATCCTCCTTCTGTATGATGGTGGCCAGGTTGGAACCTTTTTCTTTACAGGCACTCCATGAGTTCAGGAAGGTTTTGCTTTGAAAATAGACCACAAAGCAGCCATCTACATTACATAGTGCATCTCTGAAGAAAATCCAAAGGGCAATGCATGCAGGGAGGTTGAGAGAAAAGCACTGCTCACCAGGGAGCCTGTCCTTTTTTTTTTTTTTTTTAAAAAAACAACTGCTGGAGGAAGAAAATGAATGGATGGATGGTTTTATATCTGATTATCTCTCACCCTGATTTTCTCCATACTTCTATCTTCTGCCTTTCAAAAAAAAATTCCTTTTAATGTGACATTTGAGTCTTGGACTGATTTTGCTGAGTATCTAAAATTTCCTCGCTGAATTTTAGCTATTTTTGTCTGTCTATGATCTTCATTCTATACTGCTGAAACACATCTGCACTGGAGCTGAGTGTGTGCAGATTGCCTCAAGATTTCAGGAAGAGGTAAGGGAGGAGAGAAAAGGACAGGGAAGTCAAAAGGAAGGAGCTGTATAGCAACAGGGAGGAAGTGTAGAAGAGGAAAGAGGGAGGGAGTTAAGGAGAAGACTCACAGGTTTTTTGAAAGAGGTGTGTGTGTGTGTGGGGGGGGGGGGGGGGGGGGGGACTATGTGAATGTGTATGTCAGAGTTGGGGGAGGAATAGCAAACTATGCATTTTCTCTTTTTAATAGTATGTCAAATGTTTTTCATAAGCTCCATCCATGGAGCTGGATGCTACTCTGCCATCTGGACATGCATAGACAGACAGATATGCATGCGCCTGTATACACACTGACACATTCATATATGTACATAAAACTGTGGCACTTATCTCTAATAACTAATGAGACTGAATGGTGACTTGACCAGATAGTCTTTCCAGCAATCCATCAAACATCTTCCGTTTCCTCTTCTCCATCCTTGAAAACATTTCCTTTCTGAAACCTTTTATTCAATATGATTTTAATAACAGATTACCATGTATGCCACCTACATCAACAACTGTTGCCGTTTTCCTTGGTCTACCTGTTCGACATCTGTTAGTACACCAGTGACGACTTTCTTCTTCAGGATGATCCAAACAGTTGTACTGGCTATGGCCTATGTTTGTGCCATGGCTCTGATTGATTTTCCATCTTCTCTCGGTGTCACAATTCCTTCTTTTTCACCCATAGACAGTGCTCTGGTTTTCACGTTGGTCTCTCCTCTAACTATAAATGCACAGTCTACACAGGCAAAACCCAAATATGAGCGCAGAAATTCAGCAATATTTATTGTTTGACTAATCAATATAACAGGACACACCTGGGCAACAAAACACACCCGTCAATCACACGGTCCAATACTTTTGCTCACAAGAAAAACAAGTGGTTTCAGACAAAAGGTACTTTCTTCTGAACTGTGTATTAGATCCAGATGTAAATACCTGGAAATAAAAGCTGAGATGTTGCTCTTTTGTCTCTTATTGATTTTTTTTTTTTTAAATATCAAACCCAATTTTTTTTAGTTTACAGCAAAAATAAAGCGATTGGCCTCATTGTTCCAATACTTTTGGAGGGGAGTGTACATTAGAAAACAACAGCGCTAATAACACTCAGATCACAATGGATATGTAGTAAAAGTTGCCAAGGTCAGTGCAGAGGAAGGAGGCCCTGGGTGTGCTATGATAACAAAGCCAGGCCAGTAAAATAGAGACTTGGACTGATTGTGGGGTGTTCCCAGTCTGCAGTGCTCAGTGTCTATCAAAAGGGGTCCAGGAAAGGAACAGTGGTGAACCAGCAAAAGGCTCATTGATGCTCACTGAAGATGATCCACTATATCCTGTGCTAAAGGAGGTAATGAAAGATGCCTTGAAGCTTCATTCCTTAGTATCTGGAGAAATCAAACAACCCTTATTATGGCTGCAATTTAGATACTTCTGGGTCAGTTCATTCAGTTGGGAATCTTCCTAAGCAAAAAGATCTATTCAAACATACCCTGGCTCCTCTCCCTCTTTTGCTTTATTTTGCTCTCTTTTTCTCTTCCTTTTCTATATGCAGGCATTGGTGGTTGGCTGAAGTTCCCAGGAGCTTCGCACCTGATGCCTGTCTTCTCATTTTACCCCCGCCACACTTAAGGAGCATCTTCTCCTCTTCACGTTCGCTTGATTGTTCAGCTAATTCAAATAGTACCGTATGGCTCACTTTGTCTTTTTCCCCTTTGGTCACGATAGGGGAATTTTGGTGGGAAAAAGTTGTCTTCTACATAATCTTTTTAGGTAAGAGATGTCAGAAAATGAATATTACAGTACAATATAAAAGGAGTTATGTCCTGTTGTGATTTCAAGTGCTTACTCTGTGCGCTTATCTTCACTCCAAGGAAAATCTTAGCATGTTGCTCTGCTGCTCACTTTCACCTCAGAACTCCCCTTACTCCCTGCTCCTCTGAATCAGCTCAAAAATATATCCTTATTTTTAACTCTAGTCTTTGTGAATAAAGCCTTTTTTCTGAGGTCTGACCCCACATTGATCATTCTGTAATGAATTTTCATTATTGTGTAACAAAAAAAATAATTCAACTAATGTAGTATAAAAGATACAAAATAAAATTCAACAATGTTAGTTTTCTTCAACTGAAAAACACCCTGGAGAATTTTACTTTTATTTTTTCCCTGTCATATGCTAATGAAATCAGTTGAGTGAATTCTCAAATGTGCAGTGCTTAACGACCTCACTCTGCTTATCACAACACAGGTGATACAGAAAAAGTCAGATAAAAGTAAATGTTTGAATAGTGTGCTTTCAACTTTGGTTGCCTACTTCTCTCATCATTCTTTGTATGGTCTTTATTTGGTGAACAGTGACCAGGTAGCAGGAGAAAGTTCAAAGATGGTGACTCATGCATAAAACCATCCTTGCAGCTAGGTACACACTGACTGTGTTCAAGTGAATCACCTTGAAAATATTTAGCACATGACTGAAATTTGAACTTGCATGAAAAGCGCACACACATATTCCCGTTACTTTCCGAGGACAGAAGTGATTTAATAAACACTGGAAATTACACTACTGAAAGGAATATGCCCAAGTGACTAGAATCTATTGATTTAATACATGCTTATGTATGCTTTGATGCTTCCCCTGCTGATACTGATAACACTTTATTATCAAGAAATGATCAGAAATGTATTAATGCTAATAAATGTTGCTAAACTAAAAATATAACCATCCGCAGTAAAAATTACAAACAAAAATCAAGCTGAGGTACCTAAAAGTAGTATATACAGAATGGCCTCAGTTGCTCAGAAACAGCAGTAACAAAACATACCATCAAATCAAAATGCCTCAAATATGTGAGGCATGAGCATGCATGTGTGGGTTTTGCTGATGTCATCTAATTCCACCCTTAAAATCTTCTAATTAGAGCATCTCTTCTTCTCTGCTGCATTTTTAATTCCTGCCATTGAGGAAAGTACCTGCTGTGTGCACGCACACACACACACACACACACACACACACACACACACACACACACACGTTATCATACACTGTTGCCAACAAAAAGCAAAATGATGAAATTCATTTATGCCTGGATGCAGCGTGTGAGTTTGCATTTTTTGAGGATACTTTGTGTGTGTGTGTGTGTGTGTGTGTGTGTGTGTGTGTGTGTGTGTGTGTGTGTGTGTGTGTGTGTGTGTGTGTGTGCATGAAGGATGCCATTAGCTGAACAAAACTGGACTTTGTGATAATGATATGGTTGGCAGCCTGCCAGGCAGACAGATAATACCACAGTAGTTGGTGACTGAGTGATTACAACCAAAGGCCATTTCACCTCAGCAACAGTCGTCCACCGGCAGGCCAGGGTCACGCAGTCAACCCAGGAATGTGAAAATAAATGTTTTTATAAGGGGTAATAGGTAAACTACTCATTACATGTTTTGTCTACATACCTGGTACTTAGTGCTCAATTTTCACTCATCGATAATGAAAAAAAAATGTGCTGGTGGCATGTTTATAAATATACCCCCCCCCAAAAAAATGAAAATTAATTCCTATGGAAGCAGTAAGAATGTGCTTAGTTTTTCACAGGACTGCGTAAGAGTACAGGTTCAGGTTCCTTTATCTGTAGCTGTAGGTAGATTTGGTCTGCAGTGAGTGAGTCATCCATCGTCACATCCACATTTTGAAAACAAACCCAAACAACAGATAAGCATAATAAAACATAAGAAAGAAAAAATATAAAAACAGAGTGCACACAGCATTATGTAGGACAGCAAAACTGATTTTTTTTTTTATCTGAGTGACGCCTGCTGGAACAAATCCCTTTTTGAAAATTGTTGTTCTGCACTAGAGGCCTTCATCCAGAAGAACCTGAAACTCACTCGCTGTAAAAAACTTTTTCACATGACTGTACGTGGTGCAATGCACAACAAGCCAACTTCTGTCATGTGCAGTAAGTGAAACATCTTTTATGCTCCCTGCAAATTGAGGTCTTTTTGTTTGTGTATTTGTTTTTTTAGACACTCCATTCCAGATGGGCTTGCAAATTGCTAGGTTTACTATGAGACAGGAGAAGACTGTTTATAGTCCCTGCTTCCTTTAACAACTTCAGAAAGTCTGGCTTCTGAAAAATGTTCAGAAGTTCAGCCAATAAAGATGTTGCTTTTTTTTTTTTTTTAAAGCGATGCAGTAAGCTGAGTGCAGTGTTTTGATCACTAACTGGCTATTTTGCTCATTTTGACTTCTGATTATGTCTGCTTTTAATCCTCTTGTATGATAACAGTAGCATCAGCCAACAAGATTCACTAAAATTATTTAGTGACTTGGGTGCCGTTTACACGAAGCCGTTTTCACTGGAAACGGTGTCGTTTTGATGCGTTTCAGCCTTTCGTTTACACGATGGCGTTTCAGAAACGATCCGCGTTTACACGAGGACATGTGAAACGATGAAAACGATGTAGTTCCCATGCCAGGCCACAAGTTGGCGTTGGTTTTCTCTTTGCAGTTTGTTTACGCAAGACGCGCATGCGTGGAGTGACACAGTAGGTAGTGCGGCAAATTGTTCATTACTTACAAAACGGCCAATGTGAGAGGTTTTGTGTGGACCGATGATGAGGTTGGATCGCTGCTGCACACAACGCTGAATTACAAAACGGTAAAAACACAGGAAGAGCATAAGAAGCACTCGTGAATCCGCGAGTACTGTTTATCAGTTTGCGCGTGCGCGAAAAACTGGCCGTCGCAACCATAGTGCGCATGTGCGAGTCGAGCGTTTTCAAATCACCCCGGTTTCAAGTGTTTACACGAAAACGCAAGCCGGTGCGTTTCTGAAACGCTCCACTCTGGACCCCGTTTCTGAAACACATCGTTTTCACTCTGTTGTCGTGTAAACAGAAGGGCGAAACGCATCAAAACGACACCGTTGTCGTGTAAACGCAAGGCCGAAACGCATCAAAACGACACCGTTTCAAAATGAAAACGGTCTCGTGTAAACGGCACCTTGGTATACAGCAATCACACACAGCCTAGTCACCAAGACAACAGCTAGATTTCACTTTATAATGCATGGGAAACTGAGCAAACAAAGCAGTCTGCCACACACACGTGCACCAAAAAACACATCCATGCATGCACACACAAACACACACCCCCCCTCCAGAAGTGATTAAACCCAGCAGGACTGCAGGCATCAGCACTCTTCTCCCTACTTGCTGACAGCTTTGGTTCAAGTGCTCACATTTGTCTGCGTGTGCGTGTGTAAGTGTGAGTGTGAGTGAGAGAGAGAGAGAGAGAGACACACAGCATTATCCTCAGCTAGATAACCCCCTCCACCAGCGACCCCCAAGGCGTAAGCAAGTCTTTACATGACACTAAAGCTTTTGTCTCTGTCTAGTCACTGGGCACACCAGGAGCCAAACTAGGCAAATCAAACACAGATCCAGAATCAACAACCTGATGGAATAGATCAGGGAAGATAAAAAAACAGTGGTTAGGCATCTGGCAGTGTGTGAGAACGCTAGAGTACCTCTCCTCCTCTCTCGCTCTTGAAGGAGACGTAGAGAAGTAAGAAGATGCAGGCGGTGGAGGTGATTGTGGACTCCAAGCTCCAAGAGATCATACTCTGTGAGGTGGAGCAGATCCTGAAAACAAACAAACAAAAATCTGAAATGATTCTACTGTCAGAATCATGCTGGATACTTCATCTAATTAATAAGTACTAAACCACTGAAATGTTTAAAATTATCAGCCTATGAAGTTCTGGGGAGACGTCTACAGCTTTCAGCGAATTTCTGCTCAATGTTTTAGTTTGTTGTTCTAGTAAATTAACCCTAGGAACCTTTAATTCAAGCAAAGCTGCATTTACTCACAGTAAAACATGCAGGACATTTAAATATTCTGCATGTTTTACTCTGAGATAATATCGTGCTTCATAAAAATTCAAAATGAGTAACCTTTTCTTTAAATAAAATAACATTTTAGCATTCATACCATAGCTGTGTCCCAGGCTACAGTAAAATTTGACATCAAGCTTGATATATTCCCAAACCAGACTTTGAGATCATCTTGGTGTCATTCACACTTTTAAGCAGAATCAAGAATATTTCTGGGTTCCTTCCTAGCCAGACAGGCAGCCAGGGAACAAAAACACATCTTTCTTCCTCTCCTTCCCCTTCATTTCCCTTCCCTGTTGGTTTTAAATTTTGGTTTTTGGTTTTAGAGTTATAGCTTGCCAATTGCACTATATGGACAAAAGTATTGGATCACACCTCTAAATCTTTGAATGTGTTTTTAGTCCTGTTGCTAAAGGTGTGTGAACTCAATCACCTGGCCATGCAGTGTGCTTTTACAAATATTTGTCAAAGAATGGGTCATTCTAAAAGGACTCACTGAATTTGTGTGGTACTGGAACAGGATGCCACTGGTGCAACAAGTCAGTTGGTGAAATTTCTTCCCTCCTAGATACTCCATGATCAACTGCAGGTGGTATTACTGCAAAGTGGAAGCATTTAGGAACCACAGCTCAGCCACCAAGTGGCAGATCATATGAAGTTACAGAGTACAATAACTGCAGAGAGACAAGTCTGCTCTGGCATAAATATCAGGACAAAAAGCTGTGCACCAGGCACTTCATGGCATGGGTTTCCATGGCTGAGCAGCTCCTGTACATGTAATGTTTAAGTGGCCCAGTACTTTTGTCCACATAGGGAAATATATCAAAATACACTATCAATGAATTAATCAATACCATTATTACTAAATGTGATATTTCCTGTGGTACCATACACTTACCAAGTACTCCATTCAGTACACCTCTGAAATGTAAAGCTTCATTTTTACTTCTGTAATGAATCTATGTAGAGACTATGACCTAGAATACACGAGGGGCTGATTGCTAACATTTATACTTGTGCAGATTGTGCCTGTGTTGCTCTGCCATTTCACCACTAAAACACTTCCTGGCGATGGGATTTCTTTCTTTGACTTGATTGATCAATTCAGAAAATGGCAGAAGATGATGAAGTGGCCTGAAATGCAGCTGGGGGTTCACGATGGTACTGAAAAGGCCAATCACAGGTTATGCCATAAGTTATGGCACAGGGTTTCAGAAGGGTTTGTGGTTACAACATACCTACACCATACATTTAACACATAACTCCAATCCAATAGATCTGGAATCAATCCTAAAATTAATCTTATACATTTTCATTTTTGTCAACATTGTGAAAAAGGTTCTACTTGCATGTTTATTAATGAGGCCACAGTGGGCAGACTTTTAATGTTCCTAATGTTTTGCTCCTTTTGTATGTTAAAGAAAAATCAGAAGTCAAAACCATTTCTGCCACTATTAATTAGATCATGTCTTTCAGGTGCAACTGAAAGTTTGCACAATTTGTTCCAATATTTCAAGGATTGAAGGGTTTTTATTGTCATTCCAACACATGTATTCACATGAGGTGAAACAAAGTTTTACACTCGGGTTCTGGTTAAGGCCATTAAGAATGACACAGATCAAGAACAATACAACAAAAACAAGAACAAGAAAACACTCATCCATCCATTCATATGAATGGATGAGTGTGTCCAAACTTTTGACTGGTACTGTAGAAGACAAACATGGATGTTGCTCTTGGTGGAAGTCTGGAAACGCACACAGTCAGGACAACTCAGCAGCTCGAGCAGTGCATAAGAAAAATGCAGAGAGCGCGAGTGACCTCCCATCTTACTCCCATCTCCTCCCCTCATCCTGCTGCTGTCATTACAACACTGTCCTAACACACCCTGCCTCACTTCAACACTCACTGTGGTATTAACATAAATGACCTGTAAAGTAGAGACCAACAAAGTCTTTGAACCATAGCTCAACCTTGTATAATACAGTTGTTACTACACAAACACACACCCACACACACACACACACACACATGTAAATGACACACAGTGTGTCATGACACGCTGCTCTCAGCTCAAACCAAAGGCTTTTTGTTTTGGTTTCTCAACAATATGACTATTCTCATGGCTCATCTCAAACACTGCTCTATTTAGACTACATGAGCGCACAGTGGGCAGAGCCATGAATGTAAACCCGCACACAAATTAAAAATCACACTGAGAGAGTGAACAAGCACACAGCAAGTAAGAATTGGGGCACCTGCATCCAAAAGTACCCGAATACATTCACATAAACACACTCGGTGTCCACATACGTGTACAGACATGCACGAAAACACACACAGAGGCTGGAGGAAGAAACACTTCCAAAAATAACCTTGAATGGAAAAAACACACATACACACACGCACGCACGCACGCACACAAAAGCAAAACTGTATGAAAAAAAACAAAACAAAAAAGCAACAATAGATGAACACGAGTACATCAACATGCATACAAAACATGTGACAGATGGTCACTGTGTTCAGCATGCCCAGACAGCTCAGTAATAACATGTTGCTAAGTCAAGAAAGATACAACATTTGTTCAGCTCATGTTAAAACACACACACACACACACACACACACACACACACACACACACACACACACACACACACACACACACACACACACACACACACACACAGAATTATTTATCTCAGAATCTCTCCTTCCCTCTGTTTTTCTCATCTCTGTCTGCATCGAACAGTGAGTTGACATGTTTTCTTTTTTCTCTCCGTTTTCCACACCATGCAGAGCTGAACAACAATATGAACTCTCATACCAGTCCTGTGGAGAGTTGATACAGCAGTTGTGGATGTTGGTTTTGCCAGCGTAAATGTTGTTTTAAAAATGAAGGTGCAAGTAAATGAAAAGACAAGCAGAGGCACGGGGATGGTTCCGGACATTAGACAGCTCACCATGTAGCCGTGATCTGGAATCTTTTTAAATCCTGCATGAATCAATATTTTTGATAATAAAATGGGCTTTTGCACTTGAATATCAAGCTCTTACTATTATGGTTGCACGTCTTATTTTAATATAATCTTCTGTCTCCAGTCACATTTGAGTCACGTGGCAGAAAATCAAAAAGCAGACTATTTGGCACGTCTGTCTCCAGTCCGGACACAATCTAAATCCCAAGGTGAAGCTGAGAAACAGAAAACTAACTAAATGATCAACATTAACTGTATTTTGGGGAATTTTGTCTCTAAGCACAGCAATCAGATAAAAATCTAGATCACATAAAATGTTAACATTTATGTTAACAACTCAGCTTCGAATCTAAATGCACAACATGGTAGCTGACCCGCCAAGCAGGAGCCAGTGAGTTCAAAAAAATTAAAAATGGCATCATATTCAATAATATTGCAGAAAGCAATAGCAAAGATACCAGTAAATAAATACAGATGTATTCAACGTATCTGTGTTTTGTTTTTTGCGTAGCATCAAAGTGTGTTTTTCTGTGTTAATTGTGAATAGTTTCGAGCACAGGAATCGTGGCAAGAGATGGAACATTATTTGTCTTGTGTTGGGGAATTTAAAAGAAGCATAAAAATTGGTTCAAAATTTTTAATTGTGATTCATCTGAAAAATTTTTTAATTGAGATTTAACATATATTGAGAGCGTATAAAAAATTAAGAGATGCTCTTTACACACTATTGGCATGTAGCTGTTGGCTGTGTTAATGACATTTGGCTGATGTGTTCACAAGCTTGGATGGCTCAGAGGCAGTGAACCACATGCTGTTGTTATAATATGAATAGGAAGGTTAGCAACACTGCACTGAGTTCATTATGAATGGAAGATGGTCAAGAAAGAGGTAGGGGGTCATTCTTAGTTTTATGCTGCCCAGAACAGTCCAAACAACTCATCAGCTTAAGGATATAAATCAGAAAGTCTTTTACACTGAACAGATTGCATGTATGTAAGTTTAAGCTCAGAAAGTCATCTAACTGCTTAATACTGAGAGAAAATTTCACACACCAACCCATATCTACACCCCAATATGTTTAAACAAGACTAGAACTGCAGTTTCTTGTGTGACTCTTACCTTGCTTTCACTGCATTTATCTCCCTGCCACCCTCACCTTCTTCTTCTTGAATTTTCCCCCATTATGCCTTCACTAATAACACCAATGCATTCTGGGTAAACATTAGCTGGAAGTAATGGATAAGTTCATGTCTTACTGGCTCATGAATCTTGTCCCCCAGCCAATGGCCATGTAACATTCAGAATGAAGTTGGATAATGGCTGAACAGCCTCCACATCACTGTCCATTCAGGCCTGTGATGAAGTTTTATAAGGTTTGCTTTAGCAGACTGCTGTGGGAAACGGTCTTAATAACAACCACTCTTGCAGCTGCTGGAATGCAAACATTTTGTGACTGCTTGAAAAGGTCAGTTCATTCAAATTACAATGTATTAATTCACTTGCAGCTCATGGGGACAATAAACCTTTAATATTATTATTATCATTCATATCACAGTTTCTCTATTAGCCCCTGTATAGGTTTTGCTTCAGATTTTCTAATTAAAAATTAACTCAACATCTGAAATATGATCATGTATATTCTGCACGATACTCAGTTTGAAAGACTTTTCCAAATGCTATTCTGAAGGATCCCTCTCTTTACTATTTGGTTTTTCAGGAGCTGCTGGGCAGCACTGGTTTTTAAGTCACAGTCCATCTCATTATCTGCTCAAACACTTGTTTTTACACTAAACAATTTTGCCTCTGTAGTTTAAAATGTGTACCCAAAATCATCAGTGGTGTCTTGTTGTTGACCTTTTTGGATTCTTTTTTAAACTTAGGACTTAGGACCAAAACTCAACACATCTTTTCAATAAGAATTATATTTCCTTTTAGCTGCACCCACACTGGAAGCAACTCACTCGTTGCACATCACTCAAAGGTGATAGCTGGTCGTTTGTGAACGTTGTTTGCCTAGGTAACCCTCTAATATTTACTACCAGTTCATGTGTCAGTCAGAGGTATCCTGTGCTCTCATTGGTAGCTGCTTCAGTCGTTCGCATGGAAATTGAGAAAAGTTTATCTTGGGTCTCGCCCACTTTGCATCGCCAGTGGTTATTTTGGCCGTAGTTGCTTGAAATCATGAAATAGTCTCAGTGTCACTGTCTGTCGCTTCCAGTGTGGATGCACCTTTAACTTTACCTAATGTAGCTCTAGTTCCATAGACCCAACCAACTGTTTAACACAGAGTCAGATCGCTGACTTTGATACTGGGAATTTGCTTATTTTGTTTTTGTGGTAAATTCGACTCAACAGCTTTCAGGTTAAAATACAATACAAAGGCTGCCAGTATTTCAATATATATATAGTGTCTTAATATTATAGTCAGAAATTCTTAACAATCTACACTAAACGCTTGTGAAGAGTTTTCAGCAGCTTAAGTACCTCTTTAAAATGCTTGTCTGGAGAGGACAAATGATGTTTACTTTGTTCATTGAAAGGTTTTGGGAGTTGGTCCTTTAAGCTTGTGGGTTTGTATAATCTACAACAGCATCACGAGTCATTTAAAGAACAGGAAGCTAAAAAAAAAAACCACACGGGTTGTGCTGTTGTGTTTGCACATTGGCTTATATTACCTCTACACCATCATATTCCTGCTCCAGTGCTGTGCAGTACTGTGGCAGCCCCAGCTGACTCAGCCATCGGGAAATGGACTGGTGCTTCATGGTGACGGATGAACCACACTGGAATGAAAGCAGATGCACACAGTTTCAAACAGAACCTGAAACACAAAAAAGAAACAGGAGATCTGTTTAATTTTGATGAGCAGTTGAACATAGAATACAAATAAGATGACAAAATGCTGTTATAGTAAAATCAGTGAACAAGTGTGTGAAGTTTGATGGGTTTAGCTTGAACGGTATGCAGCTATGGTGTGAATTTGATCATCCTAGGTCACATCATTCTCAAGTTATGGCCAAGGTTATCCAGCACTCCCAAGTATAGTCACATATATAGAAAAGTGCATTCAGAAAGTAGTCAGACTCTCTGTATTTAGAACCCTTCACTCAGTACTTTGTTGCAGTAACTATGGAGCAATTACAGCTTTGAAGTTTTTTGTTCATGACACAACAAGCTTTGCATCTGGATTTAGGAATTTTCAGTCAGGATGGACAGCCTTTCCACAGATATTCATTTAGGTTCAAGTCACCCTGGCCGGGCCACTTAAGTCACAAAGTTGTCCGTAAACCAGTCCAGTGGCGTCTTACCTGTGTGTTCAGCCAAGTCTGATGCTCTGTTTTGAAGCAAGTTTTGATTGAATAACTCTGTACTTTGTTTCATTAAGCTTCCCTTATCCCTGGCCCCGTCTCCCTGTCAACACGGCTAAAAAACAAACCCACAGCATGGTGCTGCAACCACCATGCTTCACTGTTTGGATGGAACCTCAAGGAGATGAGTAGTGAAGTTTGAACTCCGTGCTTCACTTCAGATCTGATTTTAACTGATAAACACCACACCCTGTTCCAGGGCATTTTCATTTTAGTAAAAATGTAGTACACGTCCATTTTTACAGCTTCGCTTTGAATAACAGAACATTATCTGCCCAAATACAAGGAACTGAAGATTTTAAACATTTGTATTAGAGATCATTGAAATTCTTCTGAAATCCTGGCTGTCTTCCACTCCATAAGCTTCAGGAATAGATCTGATATGGAAACTGAAAGGTGGATCTAAAGCATGTAGAAATTATCATGAGCTGGATCAATAGGAAACATTTTCAACTGATGAAAAAAGTAATTGCTATCTGTGCTGCATATCATTACCATTTTCAACCTTTATATTGTTTCATGTTGGTGGGGGCTGTACTGTCATTGTGTTTCATGCATGTGCGTGTGTTTTTATCTCTGTGTGTGAAGTGACATGTCACTGATAAAGACAGAACAGCTAACACCTTGGCAAGCAAAGACACACCCCACACCCCAACCAATCACATTAAGTGAAGTTACGAGGATGTGCATGTTATCAGTGATGCCCCCAACGGCTGTCAGACCCAGCCGAGATCAACCACTCTCCAGGATCCATCACTCATATTAATCTAACCTATGTTTGCCATCATGTAGATTAAAGAAGTGGAGTCAGTCATACAGTACATGGACGCCATTCAGTGTCTAACACCGTTTCCAGTTGAGCCTAATGGAGGTCATTCAGGAGACTAAATAACCTCAGTATCCTACTCACGAGTGTATATATGGTATGTACTGTACATACTGTATACAGTAGGCATAAGCACTCTTTGCTCCTTCACTTAATGTAGATTCTTATACTAAAACAGAAAAAAGGAATCATCCATTTAGCATTCAGTTCCACACATTTCCCTCACCTTCACTCTAAACAACATGCAGCCTAATGAGCAACAAAGCTGAGTCAATATATATATATTTATTAATTCTGTAACTTTTGTAACAACATTTTTGAAATATACTATCTTATGATGGAGATAAGGGGGGAAAAAATACAATACTACAATAAAGGAATATTACTGATTAGGACTGTTTTTAGATAGTTCAGCAAAATTATAATAATAATTTCTGCAAACATCATATATAAAAAAAAATCTATATTGTCAATAAAACTCTATCCAATATTGCCTTGATTTGATATAAAATGTATGTATGGCTTTTACTTGTGTGCCTTACAGTAAAAGCATTTTTATGTCACGCTCACCTATTCTATCTCTCTCCCACACACAAAAAATTGTAGAGTCATTTGCTTTATTGTCCAATTGCATTGTGGTATTATATTGATGCTGCAAATATGCACACTAATATAACTAATCTTCATATATTATTGCTGAGTTCATCCATCAAGCTCTATTATTTTCCTAAACATTTCGCCAAGTCATTTTTATGAGTGCGACTAGTAGCACACAATGCAACAAACTACTAATGATGATTAGAATCAGTAAAGGAGATCGACTTTTATCACAAACAGTAAGCAACCCAATAGCAGACAGAACAAACAAATTATCTAAATGGCAGAGCTTCAGTTTTATAGCTTATTTACTGTACATTAAAATCATCTGTGCGATTGCTGATATGAGAAATGTTAAAAAGGTAGACAGTCATCAATATTCCCCTGAAAGCCACCAATACTGGCCACTGTCGCGCTGTTTTGGCATGATGTGCAGTTAATGTAATGTTTTTGGTTTCAAGCTGAAACTGCCATTTAGGAAGGTTTAACAAAAAAATGAGTAATGAGCAAAAAATAACGATTACTTGTACACCACATTTTTACACAGTAAAACCATAAAGAACCACATATTCTGACTCACACACTTTATTACACTTTGGCCATACATGACTGGCCCAGTTTATGATAAATTAGGTTTAAAACCTGTTGAGCTGTCTTCTAAAACTGCTTTATGAACATAAAGTTTTTGGATTTGTACTAAAGTTCACTCTAGTTTTCCAGCATGCCTTATGTGAAGCAGACATCCAGAGCTTGACTGTGCCAAACTGTCCATTTCACTATTACTTGTTGTAAAGGGATGCCACAGATGGAGAAAGGTTGAAGTAACATGATTACTATAAAAATGTGCCATCCAGTCTTGGATATTTAATGACTGAGGTGAACTGAGGTTTGCACTGTATAAGGATGCCTGTGAAACCAGTGTTGGCCACACCCTCTCTGTCTTCAACTATTGATGTCAAGATGTTTTCACTGCATCTTTCAGCCAGATGGTTCACGTAACAACTGAGTAGCACAGACTATTGAACAGCTGTATATCATTTTAAAGTTGAGGCTTTTCCCTAATATTGTGAGCGGTTTATCTCATAAAGATTTTACAGGGTTCCACGTGGCTGCTGGAAGACTCTTGAAAGATAACAGAGCCTTTCCAGATGGACAAACAAACTCTAGGAGCCAATCTGAAGACTGTGGTAGAGGTTTGAAGGAGTTGGATATTACTTGCTAGGGGAAAAAAAAAATGCATTTATTTCATGTCCTTTGAGAATCTCAGACTTCCTTTACTGAGTTAGAAACAAACATTGCTTGCTCTCATAAGACAGTTCCAGTGGAGATGCCAAAAACTGACCAAAGAGAAGAGTTTAATCATTTGTCTTTTTTTAATATACAATTGAAGGGATATGCTTACATATTCCCAATAGTGCTGCCAGAACATGAAAGCACAGAAGAGGCCAGCACTCATGAGTACAAAAACTAAGGAATTATACTGGTACTCCCAGTAGAACCAGTGAAGTTCACCATCAAGAAAACTACACTCTATCCCTTGAGAGTTCTTCTTCCTCTCCTCTCCTCTTCCTGTTGGTTTGACCTCAGCTGTTTCCCATGACCACATTTCTCTGGGGTGCCGTCACAGCATCCATTTTTATTATAGAATATAAATAGACCCACTCACTGTATGCTCTAAACAGGCCAGGCTATTTGATAGATACTTGCCGAATATCAAAGTAACTATGGCAAAAACAAATTCGAAGGCCAGAGCAGCCAAGACAGCATTAGAGGGCAATTTCCCTTTTCCCCAGCCACTCTCTAAAGCCTGTATTGGCTGCCTTTTATAGTCCAAGGGCATCCATTTTGGCAATCACATTAGACTGACACAATCCAACCAATTGAATTAAGCTGCAAAAATAACATCAGCATCACCACCAAGGCAATTCCAGCTCCTGTTACTCAGCATGACAGCAAAGTGTTTGATTATTTTAAATGAAGGGCACCATGCAGGGAGGAGATAACACTTTCCCTCACATAGAACAAAAGGCTGACATTCCAGGTGGCAGGTAAGATTTCTTCCCATTTGTCTGCTGAAATACATCCAAAGTCAGAGCACCACACCAGTTTCAGCTCATGCTCTTTATCCAACTATGTTATTAGTTGGAAAAATGTAAAAAGTTGAGAAAAAAAGTTGGAAAAATGTTTATGGCTTAACATGATTTACTGCTTATTAAAACCCTACCCTTGTGTATGGTAATGTGGTACTGGAAGACAAACAGCTGAACCCAGGCAGCTCCTATCTTTCAGTATTTATTATTAATTATTAGTATTATTATTATTATTTATTATTATTGTAAACTCAAAACATGCAGTTATTGGCAACTGGACTTTATCACAGACAGCAGATCCAAGTATGTAACGGAACTGATCCCCATTTCACATTACGCACCACACATGCATCCTTTCGTTGCAGATCTCAGCTGCTTCAAGTTGTTTTGGCAGAAAAAAAAAAAATTGTGCCCTGCATTGCTCTGCAGTCATGCAGAGTAATGCAGGGCACATTTGCAGTACTTGGGGTTTGCAGGGCTTTCCAGACGTGAATGTCTGCAGCACATCAAAAACAAAGCATAAAAACCAAACTTCTATAATGTGAATGCCATAAACACCAATTTACTGGGTTTGCCTGTGTTCTCTGACACTTGATCTGTGCGCTAAAATTACGGTAGCATTATAGTTAGTGAAAAGGCTCCCTGACCTCTTCTGAGGTGTGAAAATAAATATGTGAGGTGGAATATCATTTTCTCCCTGTGGTTTGGCGCTTGCCTCGAGAACATGTCTGAGACCGTCTTCAGAGAGTGTTTACCTGTAGGTTACAGTAACTACAGAAGCAGATGAAATATAACAGATGAGGAGACGTCAGTGAGGAGCAGGTCAGACTCACGTAAGTTGTTACCATAGTAGGAGGAAGCAGATGTATTAGGACTAGTTAAAAGCATTTCCCATTGCGTGTCCTCTCATTCTCAAAACTAATTTTCATTCACATAATTTATTTTCTTCTAGTCCTTCTTAAAAAGCCTCTCTTTCTAGCCTTCCCCTCTTATTTATACGTGTTAGCACATCCTTATTATCTCCAGCTGTCCTCCCTGCCATCATTTATGCATTTCTATCCATTTGCTCCACAGTTTCATCTCAAAGAAACTTAAAGAGTTAAATCTGCGCCGTAGCTGCCTGGACTTTATGAACATGTGTGTGTGTGTGTGCTGACACTAAACCACTGCCAGAGAGGTATGTGAAATTGACAACTTTAAGTTATCTCTCTCTCTCTCACATGTATCAAGCAAGGTCGGGCCTGCAGCTAAGTAGCCACACAACACCAAACATCTTATTTGTATGAAATGCTAGAAGACTTTCACCATGCCTCTGCTCCAAAAAGAGGAGTCATTATCACACTGCACCACAACATCAGTTTTCATTTGGTCTGGATTTTTGCCTCCGGGAGGTTGCATCTCATTTAAAGTTTTCCTTCTCTGCTCCCAAACTGATCACAGTATTTTCTGGGAATGATAATTTTCCCTGAGTTATTAGGGTATTTAAATACAAGCATTTTTGTTTTTCCTTTAACAAGCCCTGAGGGAAAGAGGAAAATACTTTGGATGTGTAATTTAAGCCCATGAAAGCATACAATTTCCAGTCAAGGTTCACCTACTGTACTTCTTCCTTGAAAGAAAATACTTAAACTGCTTGACTGACAATAACTGACATGCCAGCGACTTAAATTAATATCACAAAGAGTTATTTCATGCTTAAAGGTGGGTGCCTTGGGTTTAATTTACACCCCTGGTTGAAGCTCTAGAATACTTTCATGAGCCATGAGCGAACATATTTCTGCCTTACAATTTTCTAGCCTATAAAACATCACTGCAGATATGCACAGCAGAATTTACAGCTAGTTATTACTTGTGTGGAATTTAGCAGTTCTGCAGTTTAATACTTCTTGTTAAATGCAGCAAAAAATTTCCTCAGCGTGTTATAAAAGAATCCCATGTTTCAGAGATATTTGTGAGGAAGCTTTTATGTTGTGCAACTTGAATGCGACATGCAATCACTCTTATTTAATGGTTTAGTTTCAGTAAAATTTTGTTTTTTTCAAAGCAAAGTTTAATAAGTCAGTGCAAAACACTTCTGCTTCACTTTCAACTGCCCTGATATTGTTTCTGTCTCTTTGCCCTCCAGGCACACATATTCTAACTCCTAGTAGTTCAAAGGTGCACAGTAACTACAGCGACTAGAAGGGATTTAAATGCGTTAAGCTGCTGCAGAGCTTAACTGCAATTTTTTTTTTACCATAACAAATAAACAGGTAAAAGTGTCCACCACATAAGACGTACACCAGTCTTACCTTGTGAGAGCTACAGAGCGACACAGACGGGCTGCTGCATGCAGCCTGCACACTTGCTGAGGATGTAATGCAGAGCTGACTGAAGGAGACTTCCACTCTAGCGGTGATTACACTCTCGTTTTGGGACGGTGTAGTTTTAGCAGGCGGATGGCACCATCCATTTGAGTTACTGCCCACACCTCTGCTAAAGTCAGCGAAAAGCCACAACCCCGGAGTACCTG
The DNA here is from genome assembly GCF_007364275.1 of Archocentrus centrarchus. Taxonomy (NCBI): domain Eukaryota; kingdom Metazoa; phylum Chordata; class Actinopteri; order Cichliformes; family Cichlidae; genus Archocentrus; species Archocentrus centrarchus. The sequence continues at coordinate 7,780,394 of NC_044349.1, read as the reverse complement.
TCAGCACGGAAGAGAGAGCGAGAACGAGAGAGAGGTGCCACCTTCACGCACGGAAATCAAACTATAGTATCTTTGCATTATTTTACTCCAGCCCCAATTCAATGAAATGCAAAGTGGTGCTTTGGTGGCTATTTTAAAGTTACCTTGTGATGCTGTGGCAGGATCAGGCGGAGCGAATGCAAATGAAGGTGGCGCTAATTGCTGGAAAAGCCCTCTGGCAGCAACATCTTTGGAGGGTGTATGAGCAGGACTTGCGGGGTTTTCAGCTTTATCAGAAATTAAAGAAGCGCAAATGCTGCGTCTGCATGTTTCCCGCTGTGATGACTAGAGGCTTTCTCTGTCCCGTCTTTTTTTTTTTTTTTATCTTAGTATAAATAAAACGACGATTAAAATACTAAATGGGTCACACGAGGCTAATTAGTTCTATTAGTTTTCGAGTGTACTGTAAGTAAAATTTAATTACCAACATCATGGCGCAGGCTTCATTATTCAATTATTCGCAGGTGGTACTGCTATTGACCATATATTTATGGTCAATAGGAATTTTTTTTCAGGTTTAGTAAGGTTGCATAAACTTTTTAATACAAACAAAATCGTTATGAATAGAAAATTGACATTCCGGAAAGGCTCTTGTGCCTTTCAATTAGTTTAAACCTGGACACTAGCCTACTCTTTTAAAGTTATCAGTCAGCTTGTTCACAATGAAGGCTTCATTTTTAGTTAATTAAAATATCCTTAATTAAATATAGTTTTCCACCTCTTCTAAAGGATGGAAAGCCCTTGAACTCTTCAATACAGTCGCAATTTCGCCCCAAAACAGCTGCGGGATTCCCCACGGCTATTTTCACGAGACCGTCTTCCTTTCAAAATAAAATGCTTCCCTCCTCACAGGACGAAACTTGCCATACTGAGTTTTTGGTTGTTTGTTTTTAGGAGACTCCTTGCGCATTGTTTTTTTGTTGTTGTTTGTTTGTTTGTTTGTTTTAGGATATATGTCTGTGTGAACTTGAAATATATGCACCTTGAATACTTGCATTTCCCGTTTCAGTGAAGGCCAATCCGGGCTGACAGGCAGCTTCAGACCACTCTTTGTTTCTGAACTATGCATGGATTCTTTTTTACAACACCAAAGACTCACCTGCAAAATGTTCTATAACAATAATTAAAAAAAAAAAAAAAAAAAAGTTAACTTTTTAAATTAATTTTAATTGACTGACATTTCAATTACAAAATACAGCAAATCAGGTCAAACTGAAAATGATTCCCAAAAAACAAAGTTATTCATCAAGACACCAACAAATGCTTAAACTGATCAGCAGAAAACCCTCTTGATCATCAAGTCTTTGCACTGTCCTCATCAATGTCATGTCCTACTTAAAAGAGGACGATGCCACCTTATGGAGGGAGATGGAAGGCCACCAACTGAATTTGTTTCTACCAAAGTAGTACTGGCTGTACTCCACTAATATTAAGCTTTAAAAGACACAAATATTTACATGGCTATAGAAATATTATTGACATATGGTAATAACCTGCATTGTATGTTTTGTATTTTATCTGGGAAACACTGCCTCTTGTTCACTTGTTTGTCAAATTGAGGAAATGTTTTTTTTTAAGTCTTATGCAGGATTTTAAACATAGGAATTATTTGATGTAATTTGAGGAAATAGTTGATAATGTGCCACAAGAAGTTCTCAAGAGTAGGCAGAGGAGAGAGGGGACCAGTGCAGAGCTACCATATGACTGGTTGATGTGAACTATGAAAACCCATTTCCACTGTCCTTGGATATATGCCCAACTAAAACATTTCAGTGAAGCAGTGAGCAGTGAGTCAGTACTCTATGCTTCATCAAGTTTATATCAAACTAATCACAACATTAAAATTAAACAAATATTTGCTGGAAATGGGTGTATTACAAGTCAAAAGGGTGCCAAAAGACTCCTGAAATATTTGGAACTCTCCTGTTAGATAAGGGGATAATGAATCACTTTTTCACAGAGCTAATCAATCACTGATTCACAGTATCTGGTGTCTCTGTAGGTTATCTGCACATCCACAGAGCAGAGGGCAGATGGAGAGTGCAGAGCTGTGAAACATTTTCTTTTGTTTTATTTTCATCAGTTGTACATTGATTGATGATTCCCTAAGAATCTTAAACTTGTTCAACTATAAATAGCCTGTTCTTTTCTCCTAAAACCACATAATAAAACTGATTTTATCTGCCTGATTACAAAAATAATTACTAATTCAGATTACTAATACTAATACTAATACAGAATACTAACATGCTGTTTACACAATAATGTTTTTAGTGTTAATAATAATACCATATATGATAACAGACCTTTAATCTGTTATTTTACTTGAATAATTTAGCTACATTTTGTTACTGTTACTTATGTACTTTTATTTGAGTAAGATTTCTCTCCCAAGACTCATACTGTATGCTGCATTTCTGGGTTACATATTATTTATTTGAACGCTTCCATTAAGGAGACAAACTGCAGTACAATGATATGACATAGCTTACAGTATATCTTTATATAATACTGAATATCTGCAGAATGGTAATGTAAACAAATATTTTGAACAAAGAGATAACTGAAAATCAGAACCAGCCCTTTACTTTATGACAGCCAATAAAAATCATAGAATGCAATACAGGCGGGTTACGAAGCCAATCAAAATCAAGAGAGGGCGGGCGCTGGATTGTTGTGGTTGACGTTTCACTTCCTTTTTCGTAGCTTGAAATCAATAAACTGCAGCAGCGAATCTCAAGTAGGAAGAGAGGAGAAGCACCAAGAAAAGCGACTTCACAAAGGAAGAAGTCTGCCGCGTATTTTATGTAAAGACTGAAAAGCGGTAAGAAGAACGAAAATAGACAGTCGAGGAATTCATGTGATGTGAAGTAAAACAATCAGGAGTGCTGCTGCTCACAAGATTGCGGCATGTGATATCGATTAGAGAAACGACCACAGCCCTGCTTCAGGCCAACATGGACTGCTAGAGAACCAGCGTTGAATTTAGTGGTTGTTGGTGGGTTTTTTTGTCTTTTGTTTTTAACCTTTGTTACAGCCATGTTGCTGTTGTAGTTCTCTGAGATTTAATCGTGATACTTTCGCTTTGCCTGACTGCTGTTAAAGTTTTAAACTAAAGAAAGTTTGGAGAAAGTGTTTTTAGTTCCTAACAGGTTGAACTGTTATGCAGACCTGCAGATCTGTAAAAGACCAACTTTTCCCAGTAAATGCCAACAAATCTCTACCAGAGAAATAGTCCATCGGAAAGCTGTTCACACTGAAGTAACAGAGATATGATCGAGGAGTCACCTTTGATGTGAAATTCATGTGTGTGTGAGAGATGCTGCTTCATGTGTAAAAAGGCACAAACTGCATGAGACTTAATCTCGAAATTTGCATTTCACATTAATAACACACGTGAAGCATGCAAATTACCCTAATGTATGAAGTATTTAAAAAAAAAAACTCAGATGACATCAATCCTCATCAATAAATGAGCCAACCCTAGCAGGAAGTGTTTAAACTCTGGTCTGAGATGAAGTAGCAGTCATGGATGGATGAAGCCTCTGAGAAATATTAACTGCTGTTTTTAAAATTTCCACCTTGTACCGAAGCCTCTCTCCAAAAGAAGGACCAAACATGGTGCACGTCTACAACTGCCATCCTTTCTCCTCTCAGCAGATTGTACAGGTAGGTGGATCCTGACTGATGCTGATCCCCTGTCAGCCGTGTTTTATTATCTACGCCAGCATTTACAGTTTTTCTGTTGTCTTCACTGCTTTCCCTGTCTGTGGCTCAGGTGGAGAGGGAACCTGGACTGACTTGCTGTGGAGGTGGAGCTCTGTTTGTTGTGGCAACTGGAGGATGCAAGGTTGCCTTGACATATGCTTATGTTTACATCAGTTTCTGACCATTTAAAAAAAGTTATTTATTCAAAATCTTTCCCTATTATCTGCACACACATTATGTCAGAAATTACTATGGTGGTTCTGAGGCCAAACAAAGTAAAATAGTCAGCTTTGTTTTAAGCCCCTCCCACCGGATATGCACAGGTAACATTCCTGTTAAAATCCACGGTTGATTCATCTGGGACTTGAACCCCACTCTCCTCAGATTGGTAAAAATCTCCCGTTATGAGCTAGCTTCTCTAAAGCCTGAAAACAGAGCCAGAGGCAGTGCTGAGTCAAATTTCCTCCCAGACTAATTGAATTACATCATGCTCGAAAGTTATTATTGATGTTCCGTCAAGTGATACCAAAAGTGTGCTGCCCACTCCAGCTTTAACCCAGAGTTTAATAATTAGAAAAGATACAGTTTTGATAATGAAAGCTTGCATCATCTTTAAGTAGTTAGCTTTTTGGACATGGAATATCTTGTAGACTGTGTTGTGCTTAAATAATTCCAGGTGGAGGCGTACAATCTGGAGGTGGAGGGCTGCCCCTTCATCTGCCGCTTTTCCACCATGGGCACCGTGAGGAGCATCCAGTATAGCAAGATAGGTAAAGACTTTTCCTGTCTTCCTTGACAGTGGGTACTACTCATATTCACTTATTTGCTTTCTACCTCTCATATGTGAGCAAAATAGCTTCAAGTGATGACAGTGTGATTGCTGCTGCTTCTGTGCTCCTTCACATCCAGGAGACTACCTGGTGACTATTGAGGAAAAGAACAACGCCACCTACCTGAGAGCCTACACCAACTGGCGCTACCAGGTACACAATAATGAGCTTGTGGCTCAGTCACACTAGAGTAAAAATAAGACGGCAATATCCTTATAACTAGAAAAAAGTAGCTGCAAATGACTGCACTGATTTTTTTCACAGTTGGGGACTGATTGTTACTGCAACTACTTGCAAAGTGGCTGCTCAGAGGTTGAACGTGGACCGCCTTTAACCTCTGGGCAACCACTTTTGATTACAGTTTGCACTGGTGGTCTGGTGGGAGGCAACCTGTCTCCAAGCAGTTGCAGTCCAACTCTTTGTAATAGTGGATGCAACACAACTCGTTGACAACTGGCTGTATTCTGGTTCTGTTCCTATATAAAAGCAAGGTGTCTGTGTAGCTCTGCAGTTAAATCAGCAACTACGTCACTATTTGTGGAGCAATTTCTGTTTCTGATATATGAGGTTCTGTATGTAAGTAGTTGATGTGAATTTCTGTGTACGCAGACAACAACATACAACGGCAGAGTTGTGATTGTTACTGATTTCACACTTAATCGCCATATTATCACAAACCGATTGCATGGAATCGCCAGCTTGACCCCATTCAGTCACAAACTGATAGCAGACTGATTTTGTCTTATTGCTATTTTAATGCTGTCTTGATGCGCCAAAGTTGCTTTGAAGATGGATGCAGACTGCAAGGAGTTGCAGACCTGATCTCTGGTTTTGATGCAACTGTAGATCGCAAGTTCAGACTGTTGCAATGTGCTGCAGTCTCAGTCTCCAAGCACTGTTTTACCTAGTGAGACTGTAGCAGTAGCTCTCTCATACACATCACATTGCTGTGAAACATAGCACATCTGTTCTGCTTTCATTTTGCTGCGTTCTGGGATAAATATTTGATCTTTACATAAATCATTATACTTTTAATGTGATGAAACTTGGGAGCATAACAAAAAAATCTAGAGAACAATTTATCTGTATAAAGCAGCAGAGATTGCCACTCTGCATTATTTCAAAAAGACAGACTTTGAATATATATATTTAATGTAACTTATAGGCTGGTGTTGTTCTCAGACCTGTTTAGCTGGCTGGCTGTCACAAGTTGAACTCTACGTCCTAGTATCTTCATAGCACAATATATAATATAGTATACAAACACCTTCAACTTCAGCTCAAGAGCACACTTAATCAGCTTGCCTATGTTAGAGCAGTAGTACCAAAGCAAATGGTATTAAAGGGCATAAATATGAATTATGCTGAGAAGAAATAAGCAGCTGCAGCTGTCACCGTGGTGCTTATTACTATTTTGTCGTTCGTCTATTATCTACTGTAAAATAATCATATTCTTGTATTGTGTTTTAATGGATCGTTTCTTGCTCTCTGCTCAGGCAGAGGAGAAGGCCCGTGTCGGGGTTCGTTTGTTGGGCCACTTGCTGGGCGGAGCATCTGCGTGGGGTGGAGTGCAGATGGAGATCATTGAAATCCCTCTGTCAGAGCGTCCCATTGCTGTGGCTTGCTGCCCAGTAACAGGAGACCTTCTGGTTGGCTGTGAGAACACTCTGGTTCTCTTTACGTTGAAGACACAGAACCGGCTCAACCTGGTAAGAACTCAACTCTTAATCCAAGTTGAGCTCCTTTGTTGATTATGTAGTTTATCCGCATTTAAACATACAATTAAATAATGTCTTTAAAAAAAAATACAAAAAAATTCTTTTTTAAGAATGCTGTGCGGGATTATAACGAAAGCAGAGATTTTGTGACATTTATTATGTTCAGGCATCCTTGAGTAAGGTAGTTTTTGTTGCCTTTTTTTTAAGATGCTCCAGTTACCTCCTACAGTTAAGCCCTGTATTGATTGGATTGGCACCCTGTTTGGGGTGTAGCCCGCTTCATGCCCCCTGACAGCCAGGATAGGTTTTATCTTATCAGTCTGTTTCTTTTCTTTGCAAACCAGTGTAGTTTATTTCTGGGAGTTGGAGCTAATGGTAATAAGGGTCACTTTCAAGGTACTTCAGCCATTGTTTGCTGCCCCACTTATTACCTTCCACATTAACATCAGTGCTTCTTAAGCATCTCCACTGGGATTTGCTCTTCTTCTCATGTCAGACTTGGGGCAGAATTGATGCTACATCTATTCACTACACCATCTTGTGGTACAGATTATTATATTAAACTATGGCCCAGTCCCATTCTTTGGACACAAAGGCAACACATTCTCTTGATAGCTTTAGTTCTTTTTGGAAGAGTTTAAAAGTATTTTTCTAATACAGGAATTTAAAATATGTACCTTTTTAAAAGCTTTTGTTGAAGTGGCAGCAAGTTATTTTAAGACCTCAAAACCTCAAATGCTGACTTAACTACTCCAATCAAAATGAGCAGACTTACTGATAAGCTACACAGTATGTTGCAGTGGAATAATGTTTGTTTATTGGGGGGAAAACAGGAGAATCAGATCCTCCAGAGCATCAGGCCGAGCACTCAACAGAACTGCAGTCAGAGTCAAGGTAACTAAATAACACACATTTATGAATCTATGAGCACATCTTCAGGCAAAACCACATTCTGTATCAGAAATATCAGCAAATTGGATCTGAGAAGGATGTCTTATGACTCCAGTGTGTTAAATGAGCCCTCATATAGATATAGTTTCCATTAGATGTGAATCAAGACTAAAAGGCTGCTTTCTGCTACACCTTATTCACAAGGGGTCACCACAGTGGAAATCTCTGCATGTGTTGATTTGGCGGAGTCTTCTGCTGGATGCCCTTCCTGACACAAAACCCAAGTTTTATTTTGTGTCTCCTCACAAAATAAAACTGGGGAACTTGTGTAAATCATTACACTATGGAGGATATGATGAAATGTTACTTGTAATTAGATACATCTTACTGACAAACACAGCCAACACACAGTACACAATAAAATATACTTTTTGACCCGTGATTCTCTTCTGTGGTTTTCCGCTCCAGTTTAAATCGACCTGTTTTCTACTCACAGGTCGGTCTTCAGGTTCAAACCAGAATCTTTCCATCCTGGATTTTGAACGCTCTGTGATCCTGTACCTTTCAAAAATCACACCTAAGCAGGTACCTTTCTTTTTCTGTTTTAGTTTTCTCTTCTTTTTTTATATTTTCTTCATAGTTAAGCTGTTTTATTTGCTGTGTCAAACTGCCTGTTCATTATCCCTAAAGTATAGGATATAGTCAGTCATAACTGCATACGACAGTATAATTACTTTAGATGTTCTGGACATACCTGCCAATAATTATGATCCATATTTAATATTTAGGATAGCTTATATTTAAACTATAAGCGGTATTTCTACATTGTGTTACCAGCTAACATTTTAGCTGGTAACACAAGCTTTGTTTCTTTTGCTTCTTTTACTGAAATCCTCCAAATAACAAAAACACCTCTCACCAACTGAAAACTATAAATGGGTAGCGTGTGTGAACACATTACAGGCAAGAGAACAAATTCTCTTGAGTTCTGAGCAATTTCAAACTCATGCACATTTCCAATTTTTATTTTTTTTGCCTACATTTTTACCCCCTAGGTGGCGCTGTGTGACAGCTATGTGGCTGTGCAAGCAGAGCTGGAAGTCTTGGTACTAAAACTGGATGTGACCTCTGAATCCCAAACTCTGGAAGACCCAGTAGACACAAAAAAAACTGGTAACAAAAGTGACTTTTTTTTTTGGACATCTTTAATGCTTAGTGTGTGTGTGCGTGTGTGCATGCGAGCGTGCGTGCGTGTGCGTGCATTACTGCTATTTTTCTTTCTTATTTTCTTTTTCATTTTTCATAGAAAGGGATGAGTAGAGAAACCTTCATGAGTATAACTCCCATTATTGAAGCTGCCTGAGGTCTGATTAAAGTTAAAAATTAGAGACTACTAAAAATTTCATGAGCATTAATTTTGGTTTTAACATACAGATTTAAAAATATACGTGCTTTTATTTTCTGTCTTCGTGACGTAAGAGAGAAGCAGGAGAGATTTTTATCCCACATGGGGTACCAGCTCAGAGAATCGTATGCAATCTGTGTTTGCAGCAGATTATCTGGAAGACCAGGGTGACTTTCTGCTTGTTCCAAGACACCAGGAGTTACTCGGTGATCGAGCCAAAGATGGCGGCATCCCTGTCAGCATTGAAAATACCGGGCTGGAAGACGGAGGACGATACGAGCTGTCCTACGTCCTTTTCAGGTGTGTCTGTACTTTCGAAGTTGTTCCTTATGGATTTTTTTCACCCAGTTGAGGTTTATCTAAACTGTGTCCTCTCCCCTCCTGTTCTGCAGGCGCTTTTCTCCAGAGTTCTTCCAAGGATGCAGCGTGGATGAAACGCAGCTTCACTCCCTGCAGCTCTACCCGCTGTTCATCAGTGAGTACCACATCAGTGTAGATGCTTATTACATGATGCTAGAAATTGTATTAGACCTTTTTCCTTCAAAGTTAAAATGACTTATTACTATGAAGATATCTCTGCAGTATTTCTGTAGTGTCTTCACATTTCAGTTTTCTCATATTTAAAAAATAAATGTTTGTTCTTGTGTGTTTATTTGCCTGAACACTGTTTGTTTCTGAAGGACTGTTTCTCTCTGGCATTTCTCTTTCCGCAGGTAACCAGTCATTGTCTCTGGATGAACCAGCATGTGTGTTCTGCTTCTTCTCCCTCCCCACCACAGGCTACCTGTACAGTCTGAAGGGTGGAGTTGAGCTTCTCTCAGCATATCAGTATCCAGAGAAGGTCCTGGAGGCGGTGCTAACAGACCACCTGCTGCACGTCATAACAAAGTATGTCTGCAGCCCTGAAGGAGTCATGAAGCAGTTAATGCTCACTGAAACGCTGGAAACTACAAAGAAAACTACATTTTCTTTGTACTATTTTAATTTAAAATTAGGTTTTAAATAATTGTAAATAATATACTGTATAAGGCTTACTTCTATATTACTACAGTTAAAGTCAAATATTAAGAAAAGTTAGTGTGATATTAAATCCTTGTTTTTAACTTTGCTTTTGGGTTATAAGTACATTTCTGTGTGTGCCTGATAGGAGTGCATTACAGTGTTTCACAGTACGGTGTGCAGCTCTAGCAGCCAGGATTGAGGACCCCTACATCGATACGACCATGAAGGTATGAGCCTGATGCTGTTCTAGTAATTCCTCATATTAAGAGTGATCTGTGCACTTCTCATGGCCGTTTACAGAAGGTACATCTCATTTAAAAGAGAGTTCAGACGCAGTCACTCCAGAGAATCTGTCAGTGCGACTGATTTCTGTATGGAGTGTTATTACAGTATAAATGACAACAAAACATCTGCATGTGTGTTTTGAAAGGCCTGTCCACCCTGCAGCCTGGAGGTCTGCGCACTCAGGATGCAGTTATTCATCGGCCTGCGGTCAGTGTGTGTGTATGGGCGCCATGTTGTCCTGCTCTCCACCGCCGACGCAGAGGCGCCAGAAGAGACCGAACGCAACACACAGCGCAGGGGCCTGTGAGTTGCACATAGAGTTTAACACACACCGCTGTGTTGATGTGTAGATTGCACACCTTCGATTTTTTTGAAGGCTTTATTAGCCTCAGATACCTCCCTGCAGCTACCTGCATGTGCATGCATGTATGCACATACATTTGAGCATTTATGAGCCTGTTTACTGTGTGTGTGTGTGGTTGTGTGTGTTATAGCGAGTTGAAAGAACACAGCGTGCTGGCTGGTATTTTCCAGGCAGTGGGAATCGATCCCGCAACCACGCCAGCTCTGGAGAGCCTTCTCTCACGCCCCCTACTGTAAGACAAATCCAAACCCACCCACCCCCATCCTTGTTGTCACTTTTTAGGTCAAGCTGCAACTGCAAGACCCTCAAAACACTCTGATTAACAAAATCCTTATATGGTCCCGTACTGTAACCCTGACAGCTCGGGTTTTGTTTCGTCTCTAATGGCCCAAAACAAAAGATTTCTTCTTTGCTTTCACTGAAGCAAATTTTTTGTTATTCCTGATATTACACACCATAATATGAGTGTGTAAAGTTTCCTTTTTTGACTTTGTCTTCATTGATATGCTTAACTTGTTTCTTTGTTTCTTTAAGCTCTCCCCTTTGAGCCTCAGTCTGACCCGATTATTACGGACATTAAGAAGTTAAGGTAGTAGGAATTTGACCTGTTTTTTTTATTCAATTTTATAAGAAATTTATGATCATGACTTTTGATGTGGTGACAGAATTTGAAAGGCAAATATAAAGACCATATAAAAATGCAAAATCTAACTAAGAAAAAATATTTTGTATGTCATCTGACAGAAGACAAATCTCTGTTTGCCATTTAATTCCACTTTTTCATTAATAAGAAATAAAGCAGCTAATTTTTAATACATTTTTATTAAGTTCCAAGAAGCTAAGAAACTCTGTGACAGTATGCAGAAAAACTGATTTCTGTTTAAACAAATAGATTATTAATTTCCTGTGTGAGTTTTGCAGCTTGGTCTAAAAGAGACATCACTTCCTGTTTTAGATTCTAAACCTAGCCACCGTAACCTACCTAACTGCCCTTGATGCATGTATGTGTGTGTGTTTTTCCTCACAAACTAATCATATTTGGATTGACCTGAAAAGATTATATTACTACACAGGCTCCGGGATTCCTGTAATACCCACACACACACACACAAATACACACACACACTCAACAATGCACATCCCTGTCTCGTACAAACCCTTCACCATGTAATCAATGCCTTTGTGAGGATCATCACATGAGCCCTGGGTATCCTTTTACCTTTTTTTTTTTTTTTTTTTTTTTTCTCCCCTTGTTCACTAACAGTTTGTTAAAGCTGGGCAGACATTTAACAACTAGCTTAAATATGGTAAAGAAGTATCAGTCACTGGTGTAACACAGCATGTGTAGAGATTAAAATAATCATAGTTGTCTAACCATAACTTCTAAATCTAAATTACACCAAAGGGTATCATCTGCAGTGTAACTTTACACCACAAACTTTTTCACTCCCCATTTCTTTTAACGTGCAGGCTTACAGTCTCCCAGGCATTCATTCCTGACTGTTGTTTAGTGTGTGCCCAGTTTGTTTTATGTAAAATGTAGTACTGCATTTCAGCATTATGTAGTTGATGGTTTTTTGTGTGTGTGTGTGTGTGTGTGTGTGTGTGTGTGTGTGTGTGTGTGTGTGTGTGTGTGTGTGTGTGTGTGTGTGTGTGTGAGAAAAAACATTTTATATCCAAAGGTTGTTCTTTTCCGGGGTTATCATGGTTATTCTGATATTGTAGTACTTTTTATAATCAAATACAGCTGATTCTCAGGTTTGTTGTTTCCTGTTGTGTGATGTTCAGTTTAGTGTGTGTGTGTGTCTGTGTCTGTGTCTGTAGTGTGTTATTGGTTTTCTGTATAGCCAATTTGTTACATTTAAAATATTTACAATAGGTACAAAAAAGGTGAGGATAAGTCCGGGATTCTTCCTGTGTGTGAATCCATGGTCATAAGTTTTGGTGATTTTTCTACTAGATTTGACTTTATTGTCTTTCTGTGTAACCTTTGACCTCAGGAGCAGGAGGTGGACAATGTCTTCTCCCAAAGAACCCAGTTCAGCAGGACATGGGTGGAATCTCTATGTTGTGGACACCGTCTCTCCCTTTACTCTCTACCAGGAGATGGTAACTTTCATTGATGAATATAGAAGAACGAAATAAATACACTGACCCTGAAAAAAAAGTGCAAATGTGTGCAAATGTACAGATCACCTGTGCAATCGTCCGCATGCCTCTTTGTGATTCGTGTGTGTGCTTTCTGTCTCTGTCAGGTTGAATACAGTCAGCGCTACGCAGAGACCAACCCACAGGCCCAAAGTCTGCGGCACCTCCTCAGCGAAGCTCACCTTCTCCTCCGTGCTGCTTTACTCCATGCATCAGACCAGCAGCACAATCCCGCAGAATCTCTGCAGACAGGCCCAGGCGGACCAGCAGATAAAACAACAGAGCGACAAGTGCTGGAGGAGGCGCTCAGGAAGAACTGTGCCCAGCTGGGAGACAGTTTCAGCAGGTAACACACAAACACTCCTACAGGCAAGTTAGAGGACTAATAGCCCTTCAAATGTGTAGATGGGACTTTTATTGTCAGACACATTTGACTTCAGTTTCTGTATTTACTGGCAACTTAGACCTTGTCACTGAAAGATGTTTCAGCACCATTTCTACTTTCTTCTTTTCTGTAAGGGGCAGTCAGAGGGACTGCCACCTCGCTCTGCCATATTACAGGATGTCTGGTCTGTCACTCACAGAGGTCATGTCCAGGAATCGGCCATTTCCGGGCAGCTCTTCCTCCTATGGCCCTGGTTTCCTTTTTTTCCTGAAACATTACTTGTTAGAAGAGACAGAACAGAGCCTCAGCCAGGTACACAAAACATAAGAGTGTTTTGTATGTGGTTAAATGCAGATTACAATTATTTCTAAAGGCTTCCTTCTTAATCTACAGTTCCTTCGTGATTTCTTAGTTTTTGCATATTCATCACATTTAGATTTCAGATTATCAAACTAAATATAATATTAAACAAGATAAGTTTTTTTAAAAAAAAGGAAGTTTTTAAATGATTATTTCATTTATTGAGGGAAAAGAGTTATCCAAACCTACTTGACATAGACAAACTTTATTGTCATTCAAAATTGCACCATACAGTGCGGATTAGAACGAGATTTCGTTGCTATAGGCTCGGATTAAATTTGGAGGAACTGCAGCAGTGATGTACAAATAAGACTACCAGAAGGAAAAAAATAAGGGAAAATTACTAAATAAATAATCTAGTTAAAAATAGAGTATATGTATATACATACACACATATACATAGTTACACACACACATACATATTTACATATTTATGTATAAATCTATCTACATATATATATATATATATATATATATATATATATATATATATATATATATATATATATATATATATATATATATATATATATATATATATATATATATACACCATACACATATACATACTAAAGCACAGATTAATTATGATTAGTGACATTTTTTGGAAAGCCGAGTTAAATTTCACTGGCCACAGGCAGGCCTGATTACTGCCATACCTGATGAATCAAGAAATCACAAATGGAACCTTTTCTGACAAAGTGAAGCAGGCTAAAAGAAACACATCATGGCACGATCCAAAGAAACAGCAGAGAAACAACCTCACTGACATCTATCAGTTGAACGTTTTGAAAAGTTTGCATCCTGCTACATCTGACGTAAAACTAAAACAGCATTTCATAAAAAGAACATCATACCAACAGTCAAGCATGGTGGAAGAGTCAGTAAACACTTTCCTGATGTGCTTGTGCTGTGAACTACTAGTTTCAAATATTATTGAATACATCAGTTAAATGGATGCCATGTGATTGAAACACTGTGTACCAGCCAAATCCATCCTCGCTCATGACATTGGTTTAAAAAAATCAAGATAGTGCTTGAACATCAAAACAGCAGCTCACAAATCAATGGGTGACAGCCTGGCTATAACCATTTTTAATATATAGTCTGTCTCTCGCATTAAAAGTCTCATTAAGAAGCCTTTGATACAACCTATGAACTGTGCATAAAAGATGTATTTAAGTACAGTTTCATATTCATTTAAATTTCTGGACGGTTTCTCAACTGTCTTTGTTTTGCTTTGATATTTGCACTAGTTAGCTACATATAAAACACTGAGTGAAAAGAGACTGAAATACAAATGAACAAACCCTTCTAATCTTTCTTTCCCTGCAGGAAGCAGCCGATGAGGTCATTGATATTTTCAGCCAATCGGAGCATTTAATGCTCGTAAGCGTGTGTGCCAGCCCCTGCATGATAAACGTCAGTCCTGCTCGGACGCTGCAAATTTTACAAAATCTGGAGGACTCAGTGGGTATTTCGGTTTCACTGACAATCACCATGGCTGCCATGATGCTGCATTTGGGGGATCTTCAGCAGTACACACAGCTGATGGAGAGACATGCTGAGGTCAGGATTTGACTTCTGTTTTAAGAGTGTTACCCGCTCATGGTGGATTGCATTCTTCTACCAGGTCAAAGTTTGCTATATTTTTTCATATGTCCATGTTTTTTTTGTTTGTTTTTTTTAATATACAGATATTAGATTTTTTTTTTAAATATAAGAGTAAAACAAAAATAACCCCACTGCATTAATTATAACAGAATGATTGCTCAAGGTAGGTGGATATATTACAGGCACATCTAGAAATTCTGAGATGAATGTTTCTATTTGAAACAACTTTGAACCATGTCCTTCAGAGGTTCCCTTTATGATCCATGGTAGATGGGATTGTAGAGATAAACAGAAGGGGGGGGGGGGGGGGGGGGGGGGGGCTCTGCACTGTTTTTGTTTTGGATTTCATGGAAATAAAGGAAAATAAATGGCAAGAAGTCCACAATGAGAAACAAGAAGATTTAAAATTTTTTTACCTGTGATGCCAAAAAGTCGATCCATCCATTTCCATCCAGATGCTGCTGGTGTACGGGTTTATCGAGGAGCCGAGGCTGCTCATGTTTGCTGGATGCGCAGACCAGCGTGGACATGTTTATCCCACAGCTTTAACTCGCCAGATGGCAAACTCTCAACCTGGACTGCTGGTAGCTGCCATGGTGGCTCTACATGAGAACAGCAAGGTTAAGCTGGAAGAGGCCGATCACATATTCAAGGTACCACTGGCACCTGGAAGTGCTCTGCCTGTAGCCTAGAATATCCACTCACTGCTTTGTATCACTGCTTTTCTACACCTGGATGTAGAACAAATTCAGCTTTGTTGAATTTGATCTGTTCTATATGAATGATCTCTAAAGAATGAAAGTAAATGTGTGTGTTTGCGTTTTTAGGAGCTGAACTGCGAGAACAGCCTACAGGTGGATTTCTGGGAGGCGACCCTCATGGCGTCGTCAAACGACGCCGTCATCCAGGAGCTTCTGTTCCGGTTGGCTTCTGTCTACATCGACCGTCTAACAAATACAAAATCAGAAACACACACAGCTCCAAAACGCAAGTCACTGAAGAGCGTCGATGATCTGGTACTGTGGTTTTTCTGACAGATTTCTTTTGATAAGAATTTTTATTTCGAGTAACAATCTGGATTCCTTTGAACCTTTTCCTTTGTGTCTGTTACAGATCAGCTCGTGCTCTCATTACGGTGCTCTGTACCCGTGGCTTATTCTTCTAAGTCCAACACACACAACGAGTTCCCAACACCTGGAGGCGCTGCACAAACTGCAGGTATTTTCTAAAGTCTGCTTTGATCATGGACTGCATATAAAAGACTGATAGAGCCCCTGTGACGTCACTCAGTTGCTTCTGCACTATTACTACCCGATCTGCACCGTAAACAGGATTTCCTGTACGAACTTGTGAGAAGACTTTCTTTTTTCCCTTACATTTCACAATTAAAAACCCTGTACTCTGACAGTTGTAGAGGAAACTCTTGTTAAGGTGTTGATAGCTTTATCTTTTAGCCTTAATGGAATTAAACAATTGAGTTAAACAAACAAAACAACAACCCAAAAAAAAAAATCCATCCCTAGTACAGCTGTTATGAAGAGGGAATTGGGCATTTTAGTGGAAGTGGAAGTCTGTGTGGATGGACTTGCTTTTGGAGCTAGCTTTATGCGCCCATTTGAGGAACTGCAGTTTTCAGCCCCAGGGGTTGCCTTTTGGGCTTTGCGTGTGTGGCAGAAATTTGGACTTGTCTCAACTGCCACAGGTGTATTATTGACTGCTGCATTCCACTCAGGGCAAGGCCCTGTTGTTGTGTGTGTTGTTCATCGTCATTACAAAATGAAATGTCAGAGAAAAACATTTGACCTGTGGCATCAGCAGTGAACCTGAGGACATGCAGCAGTTTTTTTTGTTTTTTTTTTAAATAAATTGAACATTTTACAAAACAAATTACAACATAATAATTAAACATGTAGCCTTGTGTTTGGTATTTATGAATTCAACTTTTTTAAAAAATGTTAAAGCTTGATCTTTTAAAAAAATCTTGTTAGTGTTCTGTAATTGTAATCTTAAGTGTTCCTGTATGGTTTTGCAGTCTCTGCTGTGTGGTCCATCCCTGTCTGTGGGTTCTGTCGTGCCTCTGTTGGAGCGACTGTCAGATGAAACCTTATGGGGCTTCAGCCTGCACCTCCTCTGCGCTACCAGGAAGGGGCAGTACGACAACAGCATTGAGAAGTTGCTGGACAGATGTCCCCAAGCGATCATAGCCTACGCCAATCACCAGCTACAAGACAAAAACATGGTCTGTACTGAGCACAGGGCTTACATTTGTGAGTCCGTCACCTCACTGTGTAGCTGTAGTTTTCAGTTTGTTTTTGATTTCGTACCCGCTTCTAATCTGTCTCAGTGACGTGTCTAATCTTTGCAGTCGCTGTGGTGGCAGAAGTTGCTCCCAGAGCTTTGCAATCGCACAAGAGCTTCCTCAGACAACAGCATCCTGCTGGCTGCCCTCAAAGGTAGAAGCTTTTCCCAGAGAACTTTCACTTTCCTTTAACAACAATTAGGTTTGCTGTGTGTTACATTTAGTGTGAGTCATTGTTGACTTTGCCAGCTTATTCATTTAAAAGTCTGAACAATAAAAAGTCAGTGTTGGGCAGGTTTGAAAACAATTTTGACATTGAAAGGAATTCACATTAGAGCTTTACCTGCGTTGTTGGCTCTTAAGTGACGTCCTCAGCTATTCAAATACCTATAGATGATAAAAGAGGAAAGACATTTGAAAGGGAAGACATTTGAAACATATAAACAGTTGAGTGCAATATTAAAAATACAAGCAATGAAACAGTCTTAGCTAAGGCTAATCTAACTCCAGATCTTTAAGCAGTTTCAACAGTTATAGCTAAACTTTTTTTTTTGTCTTTGGGTTTCTGTGACTTCATTCACTCATTCTTCTTGTTTGGAAAAAAAAAAAAAAAGGCACAAGAAAGCCACAACCCACAGTCTGCCTGTTCTGCACACACAGTTGTCCTATTTTTGAAAATCAAAAATAGCTGCCTACATGGAATGTGGTCAGGGGACATCACTGGAGCTTGGAAAAAAGCGACTGGGCTTCTTTAGGTGTCTTGAAGATGTTTCACCGCTCATCCGAAAGAAGAATAAAGAACACCACTCACTTTTTTCCCCAAGCTCCAGAGACTAACATGACCTGGATGACCAAGAACCTCCTCTGTGCCTCGGCAGGCATTCAGTCATTCAGTTTCTTAAATCCTAGCTGCAAATTAAATGTAGCATTGCTGACAAACAGGTGCCAACCCTCCATTACACTTCACTAAGGGTGTGCTCACACTAGGCACAGTTGCCTTGTAGCATGCTCAAACGCTATTGGCCCCCTTTCCCACTCCCTCACTGGCGAGCATTCACCCTCCCCCTAACGATCTCGGTCTGAGTATGCATCAGTTAGTCTCCTCTTTCGTGCTCTTTTTTCATGCATGTGTGTGCTTTTGAAAAGCACAATCAGGTTCATCATTTTATGCATTACGTGGTTTATTTGGGGAAGTGGTGACACCTGTCCTCTCACTTATTTAATTACTTACAGCAATTTTTACAGAGGCAGCTGTTGAGGAAATTTTTAAGAGCTATGCTGGGGCATGGATAACAATCCATACTACATGTATCCCAAATGGTGTCCTGGCCTGCTTAGAAGGGATGGGCCTGGGCATGACAAGCTGTGATCACACTGATGAAACAAACTGAACTTTGGGGGTGAAATGGGCTTGGATAGCCTAGTGTATGTGCACCCTGAGTCACTGTCTTCTTTAAATGGATGTATTATGTGTGAGTTAAAGCAGCATCACCAAAGAAACTAAGTATCTGGAAACAATATCTCCTTGACTTTTGCTTTTGGTGCTTGAGTTTAAACGTGACTTGTTTTCATGCCAACAGAGACGCTGGTTGTGGTTGCCATGGAGATGAGCCCTGCAGAATTCCTCGAGCTCATCCCTGATGATGGCACAGCGTCGTATTTCTTGCCTCACCTGTTGACATGCAGCCAGAGGCAACTGCTCGCCTGAAAAACACACTGACACACTCAGTCACACTCACACAAATTTATGAAAGCAGAGAAAGCTTTTTTTGGAAGGACCTTCAGACTTTGTTGTTGGCCAGCCACTGTGGATGATTCAACCTGCAATATTTTCAAATATTTGAGTGGCATAAAACAATCATGTATCATAGATATTACGCAATTAAACTAAACACTTTATAGTGTCGGTGGCTATGGTGGACATATCTTCTGGTTATCTACTGATTGAACAAATACAGGAACATGTGATGATGTACTGCTCACTGGGAAGTGAGATTAATGGATTAGGTTTAGATTCCCAGCAGAATGTTATCTGCAAACCTGTTGAGCAGTATGTTAGTAATGCCACTGAACAAACCCATGCAGTTGTGTTACTCTACCTAAGCTTTATGTCTCAGGTTGCCACTGGAATATACTGGTATTCCTGAGTGGTTGCCAAGTCTGGTTTTTTTTTTTTTTTTATGCAGCTGGAATTTCATCTGAAGAAGCAGATTAGAAAACTGTTTATTGGTATTTATCAGAGAATATGCAATCAATGTGACTTCTACATCTCCTTCATTATGGGACAGCTCTAATATGTAACCAGCAAAGAAATGAACAGAAAGCATGCTGAGTGGTGAAATATGTCTAATCACTCATGAATTTACAAGATTAACAGTTTTCTGCAGAACCTCACCTGTGCTGCTTTTTAGCCTAATTTCTTACATTGTATTCACGTTTCTCTATGACGGCTAGGTTGATAACCATAGATATGATCCTATTATCTTTAAATGGGTCTTTAGATTTTACTGGAGCAGAAAATGCAAATAAAGTCTGTTTAACTTGCTTCATAGTACACCCTTTAGGGCATGCAGAGCTCTTAGGAATTACCCCACCCCACCCCCTCATAGCCTGTATGTCTTTTTCTTTTGTACATAGATCTGTAGATATGTAGGTACTGTCTTGCTTTTCCATTCATAATGTACTCACTCATCATTTTATTAGGCATAGCTTGCTAATACTGGGTTGGACCCACTCTTCCCTTCAGCTGTGTGAGGAAAACCCCAGTTTAATAGCAGTTTTTGAAATTTTCAGACCAGTATTTCTGGCATCTTGCCACATTAAAAGTCCTTTAAATCACCTTGCTTCCCCATTCTGATACTCAGTTTGAACTTGAGCAGGTCATCTTGACCGTGTCTACATGCATTGATACATATAGACATTAGTTGTGCAGGTGTACCTAACAAAGTGACCGGTGAGCGATGTGTTTATGTAACATTTTAAAATATTTATTTCTGCTGTGAGAGCTGCAGAGAAACATTTAATGCTTTTATTTAAAATAATATTTTTTTAATGTATAGATTTACAGTTAGACTACTGAGTAAGCTTTGAGCATGTCAACAAATACCAGTCTTTTCTTCTGGCTTTGTCTACTGTTACAGCTCAGTTAAATCTTGGTATCCTTTTAACATGAGCTGTTGTGCATGGAGACTGTAAATGTGTCACACAAGGCTCAAGTGTCAGATATCTCAGTATTTATATAAAGATAGTGTATTCAGGCTGCCATCAGCCAGTTTGCCATTGCAGCGATTTAATGCTTAAAACTTCATCCTTCTTTTCACTTATATTTTTAAAAATGACTAAAATATGTTGAAATATTTTATTGTGTAAGTCAATAGCTGTTGACGGAGTGGATGGCAGTGGTGGTAGAAAGAAAACTGGGGGAAGGGTTCCTTAACACACACAGAGCAGTAGTTAAGATGTTTGTTTTCTCAGAGAATTTTTGTTTTGTTTTGTCTCAAGTGCATGAATTCAATCTTCCTCATCCAGATCCTTTTTTTTTTTAAATTAAAATGATGTATGTTTTGGTTTGGCATGCAGTAAGCAATACTGCAGGAAGGAATAAGACTTCAGTAGCATGGGTCACATGCTTAGCCAGTTGTGGAGGCATCCATTTTTAGTGGACCTAACTGCAATAATCCTGGGGCATTATTGCACATAGTCGGACTATGTTAGGCTACACTGCTGTCTTCTGTGTTGTGTAACTTTTGTTAAATGTGAAAAAGTTACTGTTGTGTGGCCATTGCAGGTAAAAAAAAATATTGCATCACATTAAATGCAAATAGAATGACTTCACTATGTAACAATGTCCACTACTCAAAAAGAATTAAAGGAACACTTTAAAAACATATCGATCTCTAACATGCTGGATTTCTGTACTGGTATGGACTAGGTAATGTATTAGGAATGAAAGGATTCCACGTCTTTTGATGGAAGTGAAAATTCTCAACTTACAGAGGGGCTGAATTCAAAGACGAAGTGAAAAAAATTATGCAGCAGGCTAGTGCGTTTTACTGAAATTACATTGCATCAACTCAGAATGGTACGCAGCAGTTTGTATGACAACCAGGTACATGTATGCATCCCTGACAACATCGGGGCATCCTCCTAATGAGATGACGGATGTTGTCCCAGGGCATCATTGAGCTCCTGGACAGTCTGAGTTGGATGGACCAAAACATAATGTCCCAGAGGTTTTCTGTGGGATTTAGGTCAGGTGAGCGTGGGGGTCAGTCAATGATGCTGTGTAGGGTCTGACAATGGGTCCAAGGATTTCATCTCGATACCGAATGGCAGGCAGGGTGCTGTCGCCTAGCCTGTAGAGGTCTGTACGTCGCTCCATGGATATGCCTCCCCAGACCATCACTGACCCACCATCAAACCAATCATTCTGAACAATGTTACAGGCAGCATAACGTTCTCTGTGGCTTCTCCAGACTCTTTTCACGGCTGTCGCGTTTGCTCAGGGTGAACCTGCTCTCATATGTGAAAAGCACAGGGCGCCAGTGATGGACCTGCCAGTTCTGGTCGCTGGTGGTCGCCGACTGTAAAACTATTCCTGTTTTGGGGGTTGTCTCATTGTAGGCCCTCTAGTGACTGCTACAATTCGATGGATTCAAACTCTGGACCATCTTGCTGTGAGGCAAGGTTGTGTTAACCATATCTGCATTAAAATCAAATACAACCATGTGTTTACGACTCATAAACCCCTTCATAGTCTACAGTAGTGATGAGAAAATGAAGCTTTTGTGAAGCACTGAACCACTTGAACCAATTGTTTTGAAAATGGCTGAACCAGTCCTGTGATTCATTTCAGGAATGAAGCAGTTGCTGCTTTGGACGTCATATGTTATGTAATTTTCTTCGCCCTGAAGCAAGCTTCGAAGCAGTGGTTCTATGGAGTTGTAAGCCCAGGGTTCGAAGCACGTATAGAAGCTTCAGTTGCACACTCTCATCACTAGTCTACAATGAGAATGAGAGTCTTTCACTTAAGTGAAGCCATACTAGACACTACAAACTGAGTGTGGTGACATTTACTCTTATAAACTCTAATGCCACCTTAATGCTGTGTGATGTAAGACCACTGCAGATTTTTCTCAACTGTGTGATGCATTTTAATATTTTGCCCTACATTATATAGACATAGAGGTTTTCGGTATGTATGACAATAGCCTCTGTCATTGATGCTTTCTCTTTCACAACCGTTTTTGAATAGTGAGGAGGAGGAGCACTTCATGGTTCAAGTACAATGTTCAATCAGAAAACAGTCAGTAGTGAGAAGTAACAACAGTCACCATGGAAAGAAGAATCCTTTGTTGGATATTTCTGCTTGGATATTTTCATGCAGCACAAAGTAAGTATTTATTACAAGTCACAGCTTTATCATTGTTTGTACTTGTATTTTGTTAACAGCCTAACTGGGCTACTAATAACTAAATTACATTTATTTTAAAGTACAGAAAATGTTGCTAGATTTTTGCAATGTTTCAGAGTATGCCGTAAAAGTAATTGATATTGTGATTAAAAACAAAAAATTTCCAGACAGCTTCCACTGTTTTTTTTTTGTTTTTTTTTTTGGTACACATTACTGTACATTGAGAAATGACAGGATAAATGTATGTACCAATGATAGAAGTAACTATAATTGTTTGCTTAAAGCTCACTTAGGTTACAAGTATAAAATAATAAAGTACTTCAGTAAGTTGGCTTACTGGACAAATTAATAGTTCTTGCTTACATTATCAGGATGCCTGAAATCACATGGAAAAATCAACAACTGTCTTATTTATTGTTGCTAAAGCCCTGAAAATAAAATAAAAGTGCATAGAAGAACAGTTCCCATACATGGCAAAACACTGATCAGCCTCTGTTTAGATGATCTAGTATATACATAAAGCAAAAGTCATTGTGGATACAGTGAAATTAAATTATCTATTAATACTATTGTATTAAATAAACAAAAAATAACAATAAATCAAGCAGTTAAAATTACACACAGAACAAAGAAATAGAGAAAACCAGATAGATAGCTACAATATACAGAGACTATCATTAATTTGTAAAGTGGTTCTACTGTACTTATTTTATATAGAGTACAAAATGAAAGTGACCATGTTATAATAAATACTCATGTAAGACTTGGAAAGTCGAACTATTTGATGGCAACTTTCACAAGTATTGATATCAGTATCAACTGTTACATCGACAGGAACAATGGCACAGGTGACCAGCACCACCACCCTAGAGCCCACCATCCCAGAGCCCACCACCATCGCTCCAGAGCCAGCCACCACAACTGCCACCACCATCGCCCCAGAGCCAGCCACCACAACTCCCACCACCATCACCCCAGAGCCAGCCACCACAACTACCACCACCACCACCACCATCGCCCCAGAGCCAGCCACCACAACTACCACCACCACCACCATCGCTCCAGAGTCAGCCACCACCATCGCCCCAGAGCCAGCCACCACAACTCCCACCACCATCACCCCAGAGCCAGCCACCACAACTACCACCACCACCACCATCGCCCCAGAGCCAGCCACCACAACTACCACCACCACCATCTCCCCAGAGCCAGCCACCACAACTACCACCACCACCACCATCGCTCCAGAGTCAGCCACCACCACCACCATCGCTCCAGAGCCAGCCACCACAACTACCACCATCACCACCACCACCATCGCTCCAGAGTCAGCCACCACCACCACCATTGCCCCAGAGCCAGCCACCACCACCACCATCGCCCCAGAGCCAGCCACCACCACCACCATCGCCCCAGAGCCAGCCACCACAACTCCCACCACCACCACCACCATCGCTCCAGAGTCAGCCACCACCACCACCATTGCCCCAGAGCCAGCCACCACCACCACCACCACCATTGCCCCAGAGCCAGCCACCACAACTACCACCACCATCGCCCCAGAGCCAGCCACCACAACTGCCACCACCACCGCCACCACCACCACCACCATCGCCCCAGCCACCGCCATCGCCCCAGTGCCAGCCACCACGCCTCTCCCACCACCGACACCCACCGGTGCTGCACTGATAAATATATGCATCCAAACTCTTATTGCCTCAAGCATTAGAAGCTTTACAGATTATTTATTATTATATTCTATTATTCACTTCTAAATGCAGTGTTTTTAAACCCTACAGGCTTGCAAGCACTAGCACATATAAAAATGAGGGTAACTACTTATGGAGAGGTCAGCAATGCAACCATCATCCAACTTCTTGAAGAGGTAAGCTATATAAAATTATCTTATTTAAAATTAGTTTGCTTTGTGGATTCTTTACAACTTACTTTGAATGATCAGAAAATTAGATAAACATTCATATATTTTGTCTCTGTTTAGTTTTTTAGCAACCAGATCCTGCATGGAACAGCCTACAGTCTCTCTGTGACAAAGATTCAAAAACTGACAGTGAGCCCATAAAAACTTCATATCAACAGACATCAAAAGTGAACGTATGAAGACAATAATTCAAGGATGTCTGTTTTAAAATAATGTGAGGCAGAAGTTTACTTCAATTGTTTTTATCATATCTTGAAATATATGTTCATCTCTGTCAAGACATGCATTTCTGAGTAAACACAAGATTGAATTACATTCAGCTATGCAATTGATGTACCACACTAGGTTATATTTTACATAAAAGTGAGAATTGGAAATGTGTTTTTGGTTCAGGTGCCAATACAGATGTCAATCTCAAACCAGGACATTTCATCTGGAAATTACAGTGAGTGAACCATACCGAGTGCATAAATATTGTACCTCAAATTAGGAAAATCAATTGTCAGTTACTGACAAAACATATTATGAGTGATTCTTTTATACTCAAGGACTTCTTTCCAGATGTGAGAGCACTCCTTGTATTTTGCACATTTTGAGTTATGCTTTAACGTATAACTAAAATTTGGAGGAAGTGTCATGATCTGGTGTCTTTGACCCTGCACTTTGAGTTCAACATTTTAGTGTATTATTATATTTTCTCCTTAGTTTGTTCTTTATTCTTGTTATTTAGATTTTCATATTGTAGCCTTAGTTCCTGTTTTGCTTTCCATGATATTCTCAGGTTATGTTTCCTTTATTTGCAATTATTGTTATCATTCATAGTTATTTCCCTGAGGTTGTCTCCCTGCCCTCCTGTGTTCTCTGTGTCAACTCTGTTTCAGTGTTACATGTTGCTTTGTTGTGTAAAGTACACCACCACTGGACTCGAGAGCAGTGGAGATGTGTTCTCAGGAGTGACCAATCATGCTTCTAAAAATTTAAGAAAAAAAATTAAGAAAAATATTGAGAGAAGAATCTCATACATTGTTGGATCTAGTGTTATTATGCAGTACAATATACTCTTGGAGCTGAATTCACATTTCTTAGCAAAGTCATATCACAAAACAAACAAAAAACAGCAGGTGAAGAGGGAATCTGGGGCTTCTGTTTGAAACAATAGCACTTGTTTCAAAGTGCAACTTTGAGCAACTTTTGCCACCACAGTGACTGCAAAGATTAGACACGTCACTGAGACAGGGTAAAAGTGGTTTTGAAATCAAAAACAAACTAATAACTAGAGCTACAATTGAACTGCAATTTCCAATGTGTGAACTTGTTCACCCACATGGCAATAAACTTCATTCATTCATTCATTCATTCATTCATACACAGTGAGGTAACAGGCTTACAAATGTAAACCCTGTGCCCAGTACTGTCATGGTCCGGGGTCCGTTGGACCCTGTGTGTTTTGTTTTGGCTTTATTTTGACTGTTTTGGGGTTTTTCTTTTGTTATGGTGTTTGATTTTCTAGTTCCTTGTGTTTCCCGGTGTTCAGTGTAAGTTCCACATCTCTGTTCCTTTGTTTGACTTCCTGTTTTATTTTGATAGTATTCTGGTCTCTGTGTATTGTGTTCTGTTTTGCTTTCCCCTGTTCATTAGTGTTATGTTATTCACCTGTGTTTTCACCTGTTTCATTTCCCCTGATTATGCTCTAAGGTATTTAAGGTCTCAGTGTTGTCTAGGTTGTTTTTGCGGTGTTGTCAGTGTTACCCCTTAGCTGTGTGTCTCCCAGTTTAGTCTTCCTTCTTGTTCTCCCAGGCTTGTTTTGTATTTACAGCCTTGGTTGAGATTTTGTTGTGTTTTGAGTTTTTGTTTGTTTATAATTTGTGAGCCTCCAGCAAATAAAGCTGTTTAGAGTTAAGCTCCAGTTCATGTGTCCTGCATTTGGGTCCTACCCTTTCCAGCACACAGCCCCTGCCGTGACGAGTACAGACTATGTTCCCGACCCAATAATGGCAAAAATTTTAAACTGGATGATCCAGGGGTCATTAGCCATCTTTCATTTAAATGTGGTATGAATTGGACTGTGTGCTGGTCCTGGGTCTGGGGCTTACTGTGTCTTGGCTCTGGTGTTAAACTTGTAAATAAAGAACCAAAGAAAGAAAATAAAATAAACTAACAAGAGGAGCCTACAATACAGCTCCTCTTGGCACATAAATAGTGTTTGGCACAACAGAGCATGCAGACAATCATTTTGCTTGCTGCAAGAATTGTAGCACTCAATACTGTGATTTCCACTTATCTGAGTGATTGCTCTGCCCAGATTTAGCCAATCTTATTTCTATTAATGCATCTTGAGTGGCGAATATTGCTGGTGGTGCGGTTGGGAGTGGCAGTGAACCATTAAAAACAGAGTGAAATAAACATCGCTTATCAACTAATCCTAATCAATATTCACTACTTTGACTAATGAAGCTAGCTGGTTGTGAACCCTCACTGCTTGTCGATGAAACTGGTGCCTTATGCAGCCTCAGCTCTGCATTACCTGGAAAAATTTCTGGAGGTCAATAACTCTCTTTGCTCCACCACAGCCCCTGCTTCTGATGCCAGCTCTGTGGGTGTAGCAAAGATCATGGTTGGGGACTCACCTAGCATACCGGATGTCAGTCGTCAAAGAAAAACACAATTTATTTATCATATTGTTCAAAAAAGTTACATGTTCTGGCAATTATTTCATGGTTCAGACTTTACAGAATTAAAAGGAAAAAACAAACCTACAGTACTTGGTCCTGTGTGAAAAAGCATTTGCTCCCTAAATCAAATAAATGGTTGCACCAACTTTGGCAGCAAGAACTGCAATCAGGTGTTTCAGATAACTGGCAATGATCCATCGATCCATCCATCCCTCCCTCTCTCTTCCGCTTATCCAGGGCCGGATCGCGGGGGCAGAAGCCTAAGCAGAGAAGCACAGGCTTCCCTCTCCCCAGCCACCTTCTCCAGCTTACCTGGAGGGACCCCAAGGTGTTCCCAGGCCAGCCCAGAGATATAATCCCTCCAGCGTGTCCTGGGTCTACCACGGGGCCTCCTCCCGGTGGGACATGCCTGGAACACCTCACCCAAGAGGCGACCAGGAGGCATCCTAATCAGATGCCCGAGCCACCTCAACTGGCTCCTTTCGATGTGGAGGAGCAGCGGCTCTACTCTGAGCCCCTCCTGGATGGCTGCACTCCTCACCTTATCTCTAAGGGAGAGGCCAGCCACCCTCCAAAGGAAACAAATTTCTGCTGCTTGTATTCGTGATCTTATTCCTTCGGCCACTACCCAAAGCTCGTGACCATAGGTGAGGGTAGGAACGTGAATCGACCGGTAAATCGAGAGCTTCGCTTTTACACTAAGCTCCCTCTTCACCACGACAGACCGGTGCAGTGTCCGCAGAAGCAGCCCTGATCCGTCTGTCAATCTCCCGCTCCCTTCTCCTGTCACTCATGAACAAGACCCCGAGATACTTGAACTCCTCCACTTGGGGCAGGAACTCGTCCCTGAGCTGGAGAGGGCACTCCACCCTTTTCCGGCTGAGGATCATGGCCTCAGACTTAGAGGTGCTGATTCTCATGCCAGCCGCTTCACACTCGGCTGCGAACCATTCTACTGCGAGCTGGAGGCCACCACCTGATGAAGCCAACAGGACCGCATCATCTGCAAAGAGCAGAGATGAGACTCTTAGGCCACCAAGGAAGAAGCCTTCCACCACTTGGCTATGCCTAGAAATTCTGTCCATAAAATTTATGTACAGAATTGGTGACAAAGGGCAGCCCTGACAGAGTCCAACACCCACAGGAAACTGATCCGACTTATTACCGGCTATACGGACCAAGCTCTCACTGCGGTTGTACAGAGACTGAATGGCCCGCAACAACGGGCCAGACACCCCATACTCCTGCAGGACCTCCCACAGGATACCCCGAGGGACACAGTCGAATGCCTTCTCCAAGTCCACAAAGCACATGTAGACTGGTTGGGCAAACTTCCACGTACACTCGAATATCCTTGAGAGAATAAAGAGTTGGTCCAGCGTTCCGCGACCAGGACGAAAACCGCATTGTTCCTCCTGGATCTGAGGTTCGACTAATGGGCGGACCCTCCTTTCCAGCACCCTGGCATGGACCTGGCAATGAGTCCTTCACAAGGTCTCCTTTGCAGAATTGTTTTAACTTAGCCACTTTGGAGGATTTTTGAGCCTGAAGAGCCTATTTTGGTGGCTTTTTTTGGATTATTATCTTGCTGTATAACTTGAGTGTGCTTGAGTTTCAGAGCACGAACTGATGGCTGGACCTTCTCCTTGAGGATTTTCTGGTAGAGAGCAGAATTCATGATTCCAACAGTTACTGCAAGTCATCCAGGTCTTAAAGCATTAAAGCAGCCCCAGATCATCACCATGTTTGACTGTTGGTCTGATGTTCTTTTTATGGGCAACACGGTGGCTTGGTGGTTAGCACTGTTGCCTCACAGCAAGAAGGCCCTGTTTAGAATCTACCTTGGCCAGGGACTTTCTGTGTGGAGTTTGCATCTTCTCCCCATGTCCCCATGTGGGTATACTCCAGTTTCTTCCCACAGTCCAAAGATATGCCTTTAGTGGGGTTAGGTTAACTGGCTATTCTAAATTGCCCCATTGTCTCTCTCTCCGTGTTGGCCCTGCGACAGGCTGGTGACCTGTACACGGTGTACTGTCTCATGCCATGTGATAGCTGTGATAGGCTCCAGCGACCCTGAAAAGGATATGCAGAAGAGAATGGATGAATGGATAGTTAATTTTATGACAGATGTAACGGGACTCAAGCCTTCCAAAAAGTTACATTTTTGTCTCGTCAGTCCATAGAATATTTTCTCAAAAGTCTTGGGGATCATCAAGAAGTTTTATAGTAAATGTGAGATGAGCCTTTCACTGATTTTTCTTGAATGGGGGGGGGGTTAAAAAAAAGAAACTAAACGGAATTAGTTTAACTCCAATTTACCCCCACTCAAGCATAAAACAAGCATTAGAGGGCAACCAGGGGCACTCTGACTCATAGGCAGGATGACAACCATCAACCTACACAGAGTGCTCACTTGGTACCTTGGACCTCCAAGTGGAATATAGGTCACAAAACACAGATCCAAGGAGTAATTAACTAACGGAAAAAAGAAGACTAACAAGAAGACCACTGAGGTCAGATGTAGGCTACCGCATAATGTTTAGAGTACACTGCAGGTAGCATACAGGTCATGCATGTGAATTTATTTCTGGAAGATCTTCATCTGCACAGAGACAGAAACACAACCACTTTGCTTACTTTCGCTTGCAGCAAGGAGGAAATAAAACAGAACTGAACGATCTAGGTGAGTTACAGTTGTGTGCAGGTTAACTGTGCAGGTATGAGATGATTTAGGAGCTAAACTTTCAGTGCTGAGAACTTCAAAAGAAATGTGTAACTTTCTGATTCATGTTTCAAGAGATGCACAAAGCAAATTATGCCATTCATCCAACATATTTTATCTGGTTTGTTTGAAGCTCATGTAGGATATTAAACAGTAAATATTCAGTTTCTGGTGAGTTTGAAGTTTCTCAGCTGACAACTGTCCTTGTTCCTTGAGTTGACTGGGATATTGATCAAAGACTGTTTAGTGTGTGGTTTGATTAGTCACCACAGTTTCACAGAAATGATTACACATAACTAAACAATGGATCACTGTTCCCTAGTATCTGTTATCTGAGCTCCTGCTGAAGTCTGCAAGTGTAAGTAATTTCTTAATGACTTCTTATTATCTGCTATTTTATGCTGTTTCAAAACAGAGATCAACAAATGTCTTCTTTTATTGGACTTGTAAGACTGGAAAATGCAAATGAAGCTAAAATAAAAATTTTAAAGCAGAGAATTAAAAAAAGATGGATTTTGAAATATGAAGAGTTACAAATTAGTTTCCTCTCAAAGTCCACATTTGATTGTAAGGTAAATTGCTACTTTTGTTTTGTTAATGGTATGATAGCCTTAAAGCAGTAATTTAATCAGTCTAAAGATTAAAGAGATTTTGAGGGTAACATGATAAGCGACTATTTACCATAACTGCGTCAGCCACCTAAGGAAAAAAACCCTCCTTTAAGCTCTGTAGAAACATGATTTACAGCATTTGAACCAGGTAGAGCTTTTTAACAGACCTCTCAACCAATATCAGTGTCCACATTATCCACACAACCAATCACAGTCTGAAGGCACAAATGCGAGCCAACCAGCGGTTTGGACTGATAAGTTGCAGCTTGAGATAATGAGAGCTCACCTGATTAGATCTTTGGTTCAACTAAGGAAGATCTGAAGGTTGGGGTGAACCTGGAGAGGAAGCAGAAAACTTACCCGGCATGAAAAAAGCTCAGAGTCATTTCACAAGAATGATGCAGTAAATGAGAAAATAATAAGAAAGACAAAAAGCAAAGATGGAATTTGTTAAGGCTGTTGTCACTTTAGAAAGGAGGCCGTGTGAGAGGAAGCCAGTGCAGCTGGTCATCAAAGAAAACATTGAGATGAAAGTGTTTTCTTCCAATGAGCTTTGTAAGGTGGTGATAACACATGAGGAGGAGGAACACAGCTTTCAACACGTGAGTCTTCTTTTATACTTTAGTACAAGACTTTATATGTGCTACAGATGGTCGAGTGCTGATCCCATCAGAAAACTTCTTTTTTTTTTTTTCCACTTTGTTTTTATTATCATATTTTTATAATCAGAACAAACTGTTACAAACAAAACATCCATATACATATAACCATAGTCAGCAGTTGGGAGCAGCAGTCCAAGCAAAAGTCCATGTTCCTCTTTTCCTTTATTCAATCAAGATTGTCCTGGGTTCTTTGTCGCTGTTCTGTATACTGTCCATTTTGACCATTTCTTTTGGTGTTGGTCTTCTTGTAGCTTTAAGCGGTGTGTTATCTTTTCCATAAGTTGAATTTCTTCTACCGTCTGTATCCATTGGTCCATAGTAGGGGGGTCTTTTTTCCCCCATTTCCTTGTAATTGCCTTTTTACCAGCTACTAGCAGTATTTTAACCAAATATCTGTCTCTTTTTTGTATACCTTCTTCAGGAAAATTACACAGGTATAGTGTGGTGCAGGTCATAGGAGTTTTGTAACCAAGTATTTTCAGGAGTGAATTACTTAACATCTTCCAAAATTGTGTTATTTTATCACATTTCCAAAAGATGTGTGCCAGATCTGCGTCTAATTTTCCACAGTCTCGCCAGCAGGGTACACTTTTGCTTAACTGTTAACTTTTGACCTTGGGTGATATAAAAAAAGTATTAAATTTTTCCAGGAGAATTCCCTCCAGATCCTTGAATTTGTGGTTGTGGTATGGAACCTCCACATGTTTAGCCATTCTTCATCTGTGATTTTTATATTAAATTCTGATTCCCATTTTTCTTTTATGTATTTGGTGGAGGATCTGTTTATGAGCAAGTTTTTATATAGCCTGGATATGACTCTAACTTTACTTTCTTTATAGGCGTTGATTATTGTTTGGATTATCTGGTGTACTTCCCTGGTTGGGTCTGTCCTGATCTCTTTCATATAATAAGCTCTAAGTTGTAGGTATCTATAAAATTCGTTCTTATCTAGGTTATAAGTTTCTTTAATATTTTGTAAACTCTCCAGCTGTCCTTCTTTCATCAAAATGCACCACGCTGTGATTCCCTTATTTGTCCACTGTTTAAATCCTTTGTCATATTTGTGTGGTATAAAATTACTGTCATATGCTACCCATTTTAATAGGTTAGCATCCAGAAAACTTCTTTAAGATTTAAATCTCATATGATGTGCAGAGTGGCAGAATAACATGTTCAGATCCAATACAATTTGACTAATCTTAGATCTTACATATAAATACACGTCAGAGTATCAAAGTCCTGCTTCTTATCTATTCAGTACGGTAAGGTTGTTTTTAAACACTCACCTGACATTATGCTAGAATTTAGAACTACCTTAATTCTTCATGGCATAGATTCAACAAGGTGAAACTTTTCTTATGGACTCTAGTACATATTGACATGAGAGTATCACACAATAGAGGGGATTTGCCAGCTACAGAACCATGATTTATATCTCCCATTTCACCACATCCCAAAGATGCACTATTAGATTGAGATCTGGAGGCCATTTGAGGGCAGTGAACTGTCATGTTCAACCCATTTGAAATTATTTGAGCTTTGTGATATGGACCGTGATCCTGCTGGAAGCAGCCTTCAGAAGATGGCTACATAAAGGGATGAACATGTTCAACAACAGTCAGGCGGGTGGTGCTGTTTGGGTATATGTTGGTATTAAGGGGCCCGGAGAATCAAAAGAAAATATCCCCCACATCATTAGACCACCACCAGCAGCCTGAACCTTTCAAACAAGGCAGGGTAGATCCATACTTTCATGTTGTTTATCCAAAATTCTAACCTGACCATCTGAATGTTGGAACAGAAATCAAGGCTCATCCGACTAAGCAGTGTTTTTATGATCTTCTGTTGCTGAATTTTGGTGAGCCTGTGCAAATTATAGCCTCAGTTTCCTGGTCTCAGCTGACCAGTGGTGCACCAGGTGTGGTCTTCTGCTGCTGTAGCACCAATTAGATATTTATGTACATAACAAAGTGGCTGGTGAGTGAACATACAGAACATTTGTCTTTGTGGAGCCAAAGCATTTAATAGTTTTTAACAGAAACATATTTTCTACCTTTTTTTTTTGATGATGTTGAAATAACCTCTCTAAAGCAAGAACATCATCAATGATTAGCAGATCTAGCCCATATTCTGCCTGCTATGATTTTCTTCCCATATAAATTCCCACAAATTCTGCTAGTATAGCTAAATAATAATCTGTTGTCAAACCTGTTGAGTTGTGGGTTGTTTCTCAAAAGGAAACAGACTACACACTGGCGCATGATCTAATTGTTGTTTTGGCATTATCCCAACGTGCTCATAATCAGTTTTGCTTCAGGTCCAATAATGGGACTGTCCATTCACATTTATGTGATGTCATAACTTTGCAACTTCAAGGAAAAAAAGACAACCAGACATTAAAACACTGATTGGTCAGCTGCAATAATCGTGGTGCTGGAATTCTAATAATCAGCTATGCCAGCACCAGCACCAAGACTGAATTGGCAGAAAAGTGCCAACTCTGCACTGTTTTCAATAGTACTATTGAAAGTACTGAAAACTTCCAACTCAACAAATCAATGAGAAAAGTAGATATTGGTCATTCCAGCTGCTGTTAATATGTCAAAGATAGGAAGTGCAATGAGCAGACCTCAACATGGGAGATAACAAGACCATTGAGAAGATAAGATAGCAGAAAACATTTCTGCTTCACCAGGTTATGCTTAGTTTTCAAAAAGCACTTTCCTCTAATCTTTGTCCTTTTCACTTTGAATTACTGTTTAATTTGTACCTTGTAAAATTACTCAGATAAAATAAGGATGGGGGCATATTTTAAGGGATCAGGGGTCAAAACAGCTGGGAACCATCACTCAAAGTGCAAAGACTGTGAAATAGGAATTTTTAAGGCCTGTGCCATACACAACAGTTTATCCTCATCTAAACTCTGTTTTTTAAGTGCTTATGTATTCAGAACAATAATGGTGGTTTGCTGCCTCACTGTCAGTAGTGCAAAATCACATTCTTTTGTTGGATGATTTGTGTGCTCATGCATAAGCAGCCATCTCCTCCTCTTCCTTTTGTTCACAGAGATGCTTGGAGAGTCCTGTAGTCCCTAACTGTGTGCAAGATCCTGAGCTGCAGGTCCAGACTCAACCCAGACTCCAGGCCAAACTCAAAATAACGTCCCCAGGCCGGGAAAAGCCTCAGTACTCGGTTGTGGTCTACAGGCAAAAAATTGAGATGGAGCTAGAGGTTAGTAAGCTCAAAGTTCAAGTTATCTCAGATTTGCTGTTTTTATTCACCCTTTTTTGTTTTTCTTTCCTGTAGGTGTTTCCTCCCATCAGTGAGTCAAAAAATCAGCTAGCAAAGGTACAGTCATGGTATCCCTCATATCCAAAATGGGTTTTTCCCTTGTCCTAGATGCACCAGGATTAATTTAGGATTCTTCACTTTGTGAGTCCAACACATTGCAGTAATACTGTGGCGTTATTCTGCGCATTTCAGCCGTCCCTTAACAAAGCTGATTGTCTCAGATGGAAGAGGCTGATTCCTCAGAAGAAAAGGCTGGTGGTTAAAGATGTGATCTGTCTACCTAGAGGACACTGTATGTCACAGCTGGACAGGTGAGTGTTCATGTAGAGAAGGATAGCCTTTTCTAACCAAGATTACTGGTAGAATTTTATTTTTGTTAAGAGACATTTTTTAGATTGGTAAGATATTTGGAGTGGATATTCATGAACCAATCTGATGATTCCTCTAACCTTTCAGTGGATGCAAGATGAATCAGAACATCTTCCTGGCTAAAATTTTGGTCCATAAGATCTCAAAAACCCAAGACTTATGTGAGCATTTATGCACCAGAGCAAGTGAATCCTAATTTTCTTTGCAACCCCCTGCAAAATGTGTTACTTTTGCCTTATGACTTTTAAACGTAATGATCAGAATACCATCAAATTTGATCCAAAATGCCAGTTTAGCTCAATCAATGTTTATTTCAGTAGCCACTGTTTATGAAATAATGATTATGGCAATAAACTATATTTAAACAGCTAAATTTGAATCATACTCTGTAATACTATACTGTGCAATAACATATATCAGTGAAGTAAATATTATTTTATGTTCTTCCAGACAAATTGTTCCACAGAGCAAAGACCAAGCAGCTCTGGCAGCCATGGGAATGAGTGCTCGCATCACCATTGACAGCAGCTGGACAGCCACTCAGGTGCAGAGCCGGCTGGCGATGCTCTTCCAAGAGCACTTTGTAAAACAGACAGGACAAACGTTTGGCTTTACATATCTGCAGGTGGGTGTGAGATGAATTCTGTCTGAGGTGTCTTAAAGAACAAGCCTTACGTTAACATGTGTAGATTTTACTGGTTGGTTTAAAAATGAATCTTAATATTTATGCATGTGGTTGTTATTCAAGTGTGTGCAGGGCACCAGGGTGCTGTTTGTCCCAGACACTCCTGCAGAAGGCTGGACTGGAGAGCAGGTCCTCAGGATCTCTGGACATGGTGCTTTATATATCCTGAGCCATCATGACTACTCAGAAGTATTCAAAAACAACTCTGCATTTCTTCTGTTCTTAGCTTGATTTCCCTGCAGTATTTTTTTTAAGATTGACTTTAAAGATTCAGTTGGCTTGGTCCTGAACAGCTGTGAGATAACAGGCTGCCCTACACAGAAATGTTTTTTCTTTTTAAAAAAATATTTTTTCATGTTTTGTCCTTGTTTTTCCTCTGTGGTCCTTTTTAAATCATTTTGTGATAGATTTGTGCCTTTTTTGGAGGCTGTGATTCCTCTTCTTAGTGGCCATATTGTGTTTCTTTGAGGTGATTCATATTTCACCTGCAGTTGTTATTAAGCCTCTTGTTGTAATTGCTCAGCATTTTCCTGATTTGAATAAGTCTTCATTTAAGATCTCTTTATGGTAGGGCTGCTCAATAATGGAAAAAAATCATAATCATGATTATTTTGGTCAATATTGAAATCGCGATTATTTAACACGATTACTCACTGACTTGTAAACACTGCATTTATTGCACTTAAAGAACAATGATAACTTTGAAATCTACAATCTCTTGAAAATAAATACTAAATTGAAAATAAAAAGCTGAATATATATATATAAATAAAATCTAAATACAATATAAAAAATATAAATAAATTGGAATATCCATCCATCCATTCTCTTCCGCATATCCTTGTTCCAGGGGGTAGGGATGCTGGAGCCTATCCCAGCAATCATAGGGCGAAAGGCAGGATACACCCTATAATAAATTAAACACAAATAATAAATAAATCAAAAGGTAATGCCAGTTGTCACAACTAATAATACTAGAAATAAATAGGACCAAGTTATTTAGCTCAAATTCATTCACATTTTAGTGCCACAACATCCTGACAGAGCCTGCACAAGTTCCTGCTTGATAATTAACAGTAATTAAAGCATTATGCACTGCACAAGTGTAACCTAGCATTTAAGAGGGATAATGTGGTTTTCGTCCTGCTTGTGGAATGCTGGACCAGCTCTTTATCCTTTTCAAGAGTGTGTGGGAGTTTCCCCATCCAGTCTACATGTAGACTTGGAGAAAACACTTGACTGGATCCCTCGGGGTATTCTGTGGGGTGGTGGTGGGGTGCTTGCCGACAATAAGTCTGACTCATTTCCAGTGTGTGTTGGACTCTGTCAGGGCTGCCCTTCGACATCAATTCTGTTTGTAATTTTACAGACAAAATTTCTAGGCATAGTCAAGTGGTGGAAGGCTTCTGCCTTGGTGGCCTCAGGATCTCATTTCTGCTTTTGTGGATGATGTGGTCTTTATTGATAATTGGGAAACTTTTCTGGGGAAAACCTGGTCTTGCCCTCAGTTCTAGGAATTTGGACAAATATATTAAACCCCCCAACACGTGACTATCCAGCGTTGAGACCGGGAAGCAGAGTTGCAGTCTCGCTTCTTTGTAGCTTCTCTGTAATACCCCCAAAACCCCATGCCCATGAGTCTGTCTGCTCCCAAACCAACAAAAAGAAACCAAAAAGCAACAAAAAAATGAATTGGTCATAAGAATTCACAAAAAAAAAAAAAAAAAAAATTCAAAAGAACAATATAGGATCCTCAACTGCACCAAAAAGTAAAACAGTTAATGTGGATTATTAAAAATTAAATCTCTTAGTAAATTGTTTTAAAATTGGTCAACATATTGATTTATTTTGCCTTATAAAAACCTGGTTACAGCAGGATTAATATGTTAGTTTAAATGAATCAACACCCCGAATCAGACTGTCAGAATCCTCGAAGTACAAGCAGGGGAGGAGAAGTGGCAGCAATCTTCCACTCCAGCTTATTAATTAACAGACAGATTTAATTCATTTCAAAGCCTGACTCTTAGCCGTGTCCACCCTAATTGGAAAATTCAGAAAATCTCTGAAATCTGTTCAGCCCGTTCTGATGAAATATTAAATAAATATTTATTTATTTATTAGTCGCCTGGGGCAGCTGAGGAAGCCACAGCTGGACACTGGGAAACAGTCCTCACCTTAGAAGACGGTAAGAATGGAGGGTTGGATGGAAGCAAAAAAAAAGTGGCAAAGCATAAACATGCTCTGTGTTTTGTGTTGGGTAAAATATTTCCTCTCTGTACGCAATCAGATGGCAAGACAGAGTTTTCGTTTGACGACCTCCTTGCTTTCAGAATTGGAGCTGACAATTTGCCACCTCTAGGCTTCTCCAGACTAATATATGTTTTTACTCCCAGGTTGGTATTTAACATGAAAAATTTCCCCACTCCTTTTGATGTGTAGTCACAGGACTTACCACCAGCATCATATTTTCAATTTTACCTGGATATTTTTATATCTGGATGAAACTATTCACCTGATACGATCATAAAATATAGCCCCCCACCCCCCACTTGAGATTGAGATGAATCTTCACATTTCCCTCACTGTAAATTCAATTTCCAGGATGAAAACATGCCAGATGCACGTCTGCCTCATGCCTCCACCTGTTCTCTGGAGCTATATTTGCCAACAGGAGTGGTAGGGGCTGTGGACCTGCTGAACAGAGCTGCGCATGAGGCCCTGGGAGATAGAGGCCAACTGAAGACAAGTGGTGATGAGATTAGGAAGGGAATTCCCTCTTGGGTCTTATGCCTCCTGCAGAAGTTGACTCTCTGGAGATTAAAGGTTTCTGCCTAACAATATGACTAAAAGGAACCAGCCTCCAGTTTGTCATATCACTGTTGCTGTGTGTGGTGTGTTGCATGTGACCTGATGCTGGAGATTAGACCAATGTTTGCATTGTATAAGGGTTTAAGCATTCTGAGTCTGATGGGTTTAAAGCATGTGGTGTTTATAAAAGAACCTGTGCACATTTCTTTTTCATTGGAACAAAGTATTTTAGAAGAACGGGAAGGAAAAATACTAAATATACTGCCTTAGGCCTTTTTGGCAGTGGCAAATCAGAGTTGATGGATGCATGTTTACTTTGTTGTTGACATGGACCTTTATTTTTTTCTTTTAATCTTTTAATAGTTACTCAAAATAGCAGTTTTAAAACTGTGTTGCAGTTCTAGTGATTTCTTGTTGTATTTTAAATGTATTTAAATGTAATGTATTGTGTACGAAAGGACACACCTAACAGTCACTGGTCTTGATAATATTTGTACATGTACATGAATCTGTGTTTTTAAAATTGTATGTTGAATAAAGTTTCATTTAATAACTTATAAAATGACAGACATAAATAATGGGACTTTAAAATGGATACATCTTTATTTGCAGTATTCAGAATATATCAATATATTTATATGTATCTGAGACTTCAGTATGAGGAGTCGCAAGTTTGCCAAATTGGGGGGGCTTAAACAGTCATTCATCAGTGAGTGCCTGCTGAACCAAATTATGCCAGGGCCCTGGGCTTCTTAGCTAATGGCTAATACACAGGATGCAATGCTGCAAAATGCTCCTGCATAATAGACATTTTTCTGCATACAAAAATATCTGGGACTACAAACAGAGTTTTGGGAGGCCTTTTACTAGTAATCTGACAGACAATTGATTTTCCTCATTCAAGGTGCAATATTTATGTGTTTGGTTTCACTTACCAGTGTCATAGTTTCCAATTTTCTTGTTTCTATATAGAAATGAGAAGTGAGCTAGAAGCATATTTTCTGGTCACCGCTTTTGTCAGTGACATTTGCTTCTCTAGTTGCGAAGCAGGAGAATTATTGGCACGTCTTTGAGCTCTCTATTGTGCCGTGCAAGCTGATGAACCAAAAGCGCATTTCTAATTGTCACATTCATTCATGTGATACTGCAGTTGTTTGAGTTA
Organism: Archocentrus centrarchus; assembly: GCF_007364275.1. NCBI lineage: Eukaryota > Metazoa > Chordata > Actinopteri > Cichliformes > Cichlidae > Archocentrus > Archocentrus centrarchus. Next base: position 7,741,012 of record NC_044349.1, on the reverse strand, counting down.
ATTTGACAAAAATGATCATTAAGAGGGATTGAGCTTTAAATCGAATCTTGTGCATTTACTCAGAAATACTTTTCTTACTCTTTGAGAGCAATCAAGGCTCATCTGATAGATGGTGGGCACTGGTTGTAGAGCACTGCAACACAGCTGATGTCTTCCTTTCACACTGTTGAACTCAACATTCAAGATGTCACAACATGACTAAGGCAAACTGCTACTCCACATCATGCTAAAAATCAACCAATAGATTATTAAACTGTTGCCGTCATCCTTTAATTGTGGTCTTCTGTCCACATTAATTTTTTTATGGACCGATTTCCAGTGGTTGGATGCTTGTCACAGAGAGAGTGTAGGCTGCTCCTTTCAGGATCTGGCTGCTAAAAAACTAAATGGAGAGAAAGCACAATAACTATCAGAATGTTTATCACATTTTTTTGTGTGTATTATATCACTGAATGTAAAGCATTCACAAAGTAAACAATAAGATATGGCTTTATCTACCTGCTGAAGAAGGCTAGAGATGGTTACATTGCTGAACACACCATATGTAGTTATTCTAATCTTTAGATGTGCCAGTGCTAAAATCATCACATTTAGAACTGAATAAAAGATCAAAATATTTTTCATGAATGCTTGTGTTACAATATAATACCAGTAATT